>NW_026698632.1:0-33440 GCF_030435755.1 Ochotona princeps
ACTCACTTTTCACACTTTATGCTTAGTGCCCTTTTGAGTGCATTATCTAGGAATGAACCTGGTAGAGCATCACATACAAATGAATGTTCCACATTCGGGTTTCGCCTGCCACCAACTCCACATTCACAGGCAACTTCAGCGCCACAGCCGTTTTCAGATAGCCCTCAATGCATAGGCTCTAGACGCAAATATTGGTGTGAGAGCTAATTCAATCAAGGAAACACTGCATGTTGGTGAAGGGCATATTGAAGAAGGATCAGCCGAGTGGTTCTTGTGGGAGAACAACTCCATTTGGCTCACTAACTTCACACACCATCAGGCTTCCAAGCAGCTCCCAAGGAAACTCAGTTTTCACGCTCTATGCTTAGTGCCCTTTGAGTGAATAGGACTGGAATGAAGCTTAGTGAGCATCCCACACAAACGAATGCTCCACATGCGGGTTTCACATGCCACCAACTCCACATTTACAGACAACTTCAGCGCCACAGCCGTTTCAGATAGCCCTCAATGCAAAGGCTCTAGACGCAAATATTGGTGTGAGAGCTAATTCAATCAAGGAAACACTGCATGTTGGTGAAGGGCATATTGAAGAAGGATCAGCTGAGTGGTACTTGTGGGAGAACAACTCCATTTGGCTCACTAACTTCACACACCATCAGGCTTCCAAGCAGCTCTCAAGGAAACTCACTTTTCACACTCTATGCTTAGTGCCCTTTGATTGCATTATCTAGGAATGAACCTGGTAGAGCATCCCACACAAACGAATGCTCCACATGCGGGTTTCACATGCCACCAACTCCACATTCACAGGCAACTTCAGCGCCACAGCCGTTTTCAGATAGCCCTCAAAGCAAAGCCTCTAGACGCAAATATTGGTTTGAGAGCTAATTCAATCAAGGAAACACTGCATGTTGGTAAAGGGCATATTGAAGAAGGATCAGCCGAGTGGTTCTTGTGGGAGAACAACTCCATTTGGCTCACTAACTTCACACACCATCAGGCTTCCAAGCAGCTCTCAAGGAAACTCAGTTTTCACACTCTATGCTTAGTGCCCTTTGAGTGCATTATCTAGGAATGAACCTGGTAGAGCATCCCACACAAACCAATGCTCCACATGCGGGTTTCGCCTGCCACCAACTCCACATTCACAGGCAACTTCAGCGCCACAGCCGTTTTCAGATAGCCCTCAATGCATAGGCTCTAGACGCAAATATTGGTGTGAGAGCTAATTCAATCAAGGAAACACTGCATGTTGGTGAAGGGCATATTGAAGAAGGATCAGCCGAGTGGTTCTTGTGGGAGAACAACTCCATTTGGCTCACTAACTTCACACACCATCAGGCTTCCAAGCAGCTCCCAGGGAAACTCACTTTTCACGCTCTATGCTTAGTGCCCTTTGAGTGAATAGGACTGGAATGAAGCTTGGTGAGCATCCCACACAAACGAATGCTCCACATGCGGGTTTCACATGCCACCGAACTCCACATTCACAGGCAACTTCAGCGCCACAGCCGTTTTCAGATAGCCCTCAATGCAAAGCCTCTAGACGCAAATATTGGTGTGAGAGCTAATTCAATCAAGGAAACACTGCATGTTGGTGAAGGGCATATTGAAGAAGGATCAGCCGAGTGGTTCTTGTGGGAGAACAACTCCATTTGGCTCACTAACTTCACACACCATCAGGCTTCCAAGCAGCTCTCAAGGAAACTCACTTTTCACACTCTATGCTTAGTGCCCTTTGATTGCATTATCTAGGAATGAACCTGCTTGAGCATCCCACACAAACGAATGCTCCACATGCGGGTTTCACATGCCACCAACTCCACATTCACAGGCAACTTCAGCGCCACAGCCGTTTTCAGATAGCCCTCAAAGCAAAGGCTCTAGACGCAAATATTGGTGTGAGAGCTAATTCAATCAAGGAAACACTGCATGTTGGTAAAGGGCATATTGAAGAAGGATCAGCCGAGTGGTTCTTGTGGGAGAACAACTCCATTTGGCTCACTAACTTCACACACCATCAGGCTTCCAAGCAGCTCTCAAGGAAACTCAGTTTTCACACTCTATGCTTAGTGCCCTTTGAGTGCATTACCTAGGAATGAACCTGGTAGAGCATCCCACACAAACGAATGCTCCACATGCGGGTTTCACATGCCACCAACTCCACATTCACAGGCAACTTCAGCGCCACAGCCGTTTTCAGATAGCCCTCAATGCAAAGGCTCTAGACGCAAATATTGGTGTGAGAGCTAATTCAATCAAGGAAACACTGCATGTTGGTGAAGGGCATATTGAAGAAGGATCAGCCGAGTGGTTCTTGTGGGAGAACAACTCCATTTGGCTCACTAACTTCACACACCATCAGGCTTCCAAGCAGCTCCTAAGAAAACTCCGTTTTCACACCCCATGCTTAGTGCCCTTTGAGTGCCTAGGACTGGAATGAAGCTTGGTGAGCATCCACACAAACGAATGCTCCACATGCGGGTTTCGCATGCCACCAACTCCACATTCACAGGCAACTTCAGCGCCACAGCCGTTTTCAGATAGCCCTCAATGCAAAGGCTCTAGACGCAAATATTGGTGTGAGAGCTAATTCAATCAAGGAAACACTGCATGTTGGTGAAGGGCATATTGAAGAAGGATCAGCCGAGTGGTTCTTGTGGGAGAACAACTCCATTTGGCTCACTAACTTCACACACCATCAGTCTTCCAAACAGCTCTCAAGGAAACTCAGTTTTCACACTCTATGCTTAGTGCCCTTTGAGTGTATTATCTAGGAATGAACCTGGTAGAGCATCCCACACAAACGAATGCTCCACATAAGGGTTTCACATGCCACCAACTAAACATTCACAGGCAACTTCAGCGCCACAGCCGTTTTCAGATAGCCCTCAATGCAATGGCTCTAGACGCAAATATTGGTGTGAGAGCTAATTCAATCAAGGAAATACTGCATGTTGGTGAAGGGCATATTGAAGAAGGATCAGCCGAGTGGTTCTTGTGGGAGAACAACTCCATTTGGCTCACTAACTTCACACACCATCAGGCTTCAAGCAGCTCCCAAGAAAACTCAGTTTTCACACTCTATGCTTAGTGCCCTTTGAGTGCATTACCTAGGAATGATCCCTGCTAGAGCATCCCACACAAACGAATGCTCCACATGCGGGTTTCACATGCCACCAACTCCACATTCACAGGCAACTTCAGCGCCACAGCCGTTTTCAGATAGCCCTCAATGCAAAGGCTCTAGACGCAAATATTGGTGTGAGAGCTAATTCAATCAAGGAAACACTGCATGTTGGTGAAGGGCATATTGAAGAAGGATCAGCCGAGTGGTTCTTGTGGGAGAACAACTCCATTTGGCTCACTAACTTCACACACCATCAGGCTTCCAAGCAGCTCTCAAGGAAACTCACTTTTCACACTCTATGCTTAGTGCCCTTTGAGTGCATTATCTAGGAATGAACCTGGTAGAGCATCCCACACAAACGAATGCTCCACATGCGGGTTTCACATGCCACCAACTCCACATTCACAGGCAACTTCAGCGCCACAGCCGTTTCAGATAGCCCTCAATGCAAAGGCTCTAGACGCAAATATTGGTGTGAGAGCTAATTCAATCAAGGAAACACTGCATGTTGGTGAAGGGCATATTGAAGAAGGATCAGCCGAGTGGTTCTTGTGGGAGAACAACTCCATTTGGCTCACTAACACCACACACCATCAGGCTTCCAAGCAGCTCTCAAGGAAACTCAGTTTTCACACTCTATGCTTAGTGCCCTTTGAGTGCCTAGGACTGGAATGAAGCTGGTAGAGCATCCCACACAAACGAATGCTCCACATGCGGGTTTCGCATGCCACCAACTCCACATTCACAGGCAACTTCAGCGCCACAGCCGTTTTCAGATAGCCCTCAATGCAAAGGCTCTAGACGCAAATATTGGTGTGAGAGCTAATTCAATTAAGGAAACACTGCATGTTGGTGAAGGGCATATTGAAGAAGGATCAGTCGAGTTGTTCTTGTGGGAGAACAACTCCATTTGGCTCACTAACTTCACACACCATCAGGCTTCCAAGCAGCTCTCAAGGAAACTCAGTTTTCACACTCTATGCTTAGTGCCCTTTGAGTGCATTACCTAGGAAAGAACCTGGTAGAGCATCCCACACAAACGAATGCTCCGCATGCGGGTTTCACATGCCACCAACTCCACATTCACAGGCAACTTCAGCGCCACAGCCGTTTTCAGATAGTCCTCAATGCAAAGCCTCTAGACGCAAATATTGGTGTGAGAGCTAATTCAATCAAGGAAACACTGCATGTTGGTGAAGGGCATATTGAAGAAGGATCAGCCGAGTGGTTCTTGTGGGAGAACAACTCCATTTGGCTCACTAACTCTACACACCATCAGGCTTCCAAGCAGCTCTCAAGGAAACTCAGTTTTCTCACTCTATGCTTAGTGCCCTTTGAGTGCCTAGGACTGAAATGAAGCTGGTAGAGCATCCCACACAAACGAATGCTCCACATGCGGGTTTCACATGCCACCAACTCCACATTCACAGGCAACTTCAGCGCCACAGCCGTTTTCAGATAGTCCTCAATGCAAAGCCTCTAGACGCAAATATTGGTGTGAGAGCTAATTCAATCAAGGAAACACTGCATGTTGGTGAAGGGCATATTGAAGAAGGATCAGCCGAGTGGTTCTTGTGGGAGAACAACTCCATTTGGCTCACTAACTCTACACACCATCAGGCTTCCAAGATGCTCTCAAGGAAACTCAGTTTTCTCACTCTATGCTTAGTGCCCTTTGAGTGCCTAGGACTGGAATAAAGCTGGTAGAGCATCCCACACAAACGAATGCTCCACATGCGGGTTTCACATGCCACCAACTCCACATTCACAGGCAAACTTCAGCGCCACAGCCGTTTTCAGATAGCCCTCAATGCAAAGGCTCTAGACGCAAATATTGGTGTGAGAGCTAATTCAATCAAGGAAACACTGCATGTTGGTGAAGGGCATATTGAAGAAGGATCAGCCGAGTGGTTCTTGTGGGAGAACAACTCCATTTGGCTCACTAACTTCACACACCATCAGGCTTCCAAGCAGCTCTCAAGGAAACTCACTTTTCACACTCTATGCTTAGTGCCCTTTGAGTGCATTATCTAGGAATGAACCTGGTAGAGCATCCCACACAAACGAATGCTCCACATGCGGGTTTCACATGCCACCAACTCCACATTCACAGGCAACTTCAGCGCCACAGCCGTTTTCAGATAGCCCTCAATGCAAAGGCTCTAGACGCAAATATTGGTGTGAGAGCTAATTCAATCAAGGAAACACTGCATGTTGGTGAAGGGCATATTGAAGAAGGATCAGCCGAGTGGTTCTTGTGGGAGAACAACTCCATTTGGCTCACTAACACCACACACCATCAGGCTTCCAAGCAGCTCTCAAGGAAACTCAGTTTTCACACTCTATGCTTAGTGCCCTTTGAGTGCCTAGGACTGAAATGAAGCTGGTAGAGCATCCCACACAAACGAATGCTCCACATGCGGGTTTCACATGCCACCAACTCCACATTCACAGGCAACTTCAGCGCCACAGCCGTTTTCAGATAGCCCTCAATGCAAAGGCTCTAGACGCAAATATTGGTGTGAGAGCTAATTCAATCAAGGAAACACTGCATGTTGGTGAAGGGCATATTGAAGAAGGATCAGCCGAGTGGTTCTTGTGGGAGAACAACTCCATTTGGCTCACTAACACCACACACCATCAGGCTTCCAAGCAGCTCTCAAGGAAACTCAGTTTTCACACTCTATGCTTAGTGCCCTTTGAGTGCATTACCTAGGAAAGAAACCTGGTAGAGCATCCCACACAAACGAATGCTCCACATGCGGGTTTTCACATGCCACCAACTCCACATTCACAGGCCACTTCAGCGCCACAGCCGTTTTCAGATAGCCCTCAATGCAAAGGCTCTAAACGCAAATATTGGTGTGAGAGCTAATTCAATCAAGGAAACACTGCATGTTGGTGAAGGGCATATTGAAGAAGGATCAGCCGAGTGGTTCTTGTGGGAGAACAACTCCATTTGCCTCACTAATTTCACACATCATCAGGCTTCCAAGCAGCTCTCAACGAAACTCAGTTTTCACACTCTATGCTTAGTGCCCTTTGAGTGCATTATCTAGGAATGAACCTGGTAGAGCATCCCACACAAACGAATGCTCCACATGCGGGTTTCACATGCCACCAACTCCACATTCACGAGGCAACTTCAGCGCCACAGCCTGTTTTTCAGATAGTCCTCAATGCAAAGCCTCTACACGCAAATATTGGTGTGAGAGCTAATTCAATCAAGGAAACACTGCATGTTGGTGAAGGGCATATTGAAGAAGGATCAGCCGAGTGGTTCTTGTGGGAGAACAACTCCATTTGGCTCACTAACTCTACACACCATCAGGCTTCCAAGCAGCTCTCAAGGAAACTCAGTTTTCTCACTCTATGCTTAGTGCCCTTTGAGTGCCTAGGACTGGAATAAAGCTGGTAGAGCATCCCACACAAACGAATGCTCCACATGCGGGTTTCACATGCCACCAACTCCACATTCACAGGCAACTTCAGCGCCACAGCCGTTTTCAGATAGCCCTCAATGCTAAGGCTCTAGACGCAAATATTGGTGTGAGAGCTAATTCAATCAAGGAAACACTGCATGTTGGTGAAGGGCATATTGAAGAAGGATCAGCCGAGTGGTTCTTGTGGGAGAACAACTCCATTTGGCTCACTAACTTCACACACCATCAGGCTTCCAAAGAGCTCTCAAGGAAACTCAGTTTTCACACTCTATGCTTAGTGCCCTTTGAGTGCCTAGGACTGGAATGAAGCTGGTAGAGCATCCCACACAAACGAATGCTCCCACATGCGGGTTTCGCATGCCACCAACTCCACATTCACAGGCAACTTCAGCGCCACAGCCGTTTTCAGATAGCCCTCAATGCAAAGGCTCTAGACGCAAATATTGGTGTGAGAGCTAATTCAATCAAGGAAACACTGCATGTTGGTGAAGGGCATATTGAAGAAGGATCAGCCGAGTGGTTCTTGTGGGAGAACAACTCCATTTGCCTCACTAACTTCACACACCATCAGGCTTCCAAGCAGCTCTCAAGGAAACTCAGTTTTCACACTCTATGCTTAGTGCCCTTTGAGTTCCTAGGACTGCAATGAAGCTTGGTGAGCATGCCCACACAAACGAATGCTCCACATGCGGGTTTCACATGCCACCAACTCCACATTCACAGGCAACTTCAGCGCCACAGCCGTTTTCAGATAGCCCTCAATGCAAAGGCTCTAGACGCAAATATTTGTGTGAGAGCTAATTCAATCAAGGAAACACTGCATGTTGGTGAAGGGCATATTGAAGAAGGATCAGCCGAGTGGTTCTTGTGGGAGAACAACTCCATTTGGCTCACTAACTTCACACACCATCAGGCTTCCAAAGAGCTCTCAAGGAAACTCAGTTTTCACACTCTATGCTTAGTGCCCTTTGAGTGCCTAGGACTGGAATGAAGCTGGTAGAGCATCCCACACAAACGAATGCTCCACATGCGGGTTTCGCATGCCACCAACTCCACATTCACAGGCAACTTCAGCGCCACAGCCGTTTTCAGATAGCCCTCAATGCAAAGGCTCTAGACGCAAATATTGGTGTGAGAGCTAATTCAATTAAGGAAACACTGCATGTTGGTGAAGGGCATATTGAAGAAGGATCAGTCGAGTTGTTCTTGTGGGAGAACAACTCCATTTGGCTCACTAACTCCACACACCATCAGGCTTCCAAGCAGCTCTCAAGGAAACTCAGTTTTCACACTCTATGCTTAGTGCCCTTTGAGTGCATTACCTAGGAAAGAACCTGGTAGAGCATCCCACACAAACGAATGCTCCACATGCGGGTTTTTCACATGCCACCAACTCCACATTCACAGGCCACTTCAGCGCCACAGCCGTTTTCAGATAGCCCTCAATGCAAAGGCTCTAAACGCAAATATTGGTGTGAGAGCTAATTCAATCAAGGAAACACTGCATGTTGGTGAAGGGCATATTGAAGAAGGATCAGCCGAGTGGTTCTTGTGGGAGAACAACTCCATTTGGCTCACTAACTTCACACACCATCAGGCTTCCAAAGAGCTCTCAAGGAAACTCAATTTTCACACTCTATGCTTAGTGCCCTTTGAGTGCATTATCTAGGAATGAACCTGGTAGAGCATCCACACAAACGAATGCTCCACATAAGGGTTTCGCATGCCACCAACTCCACATTCACAGGCAACTTCAGCGCCACAGCCGTTTTCAGATAGCCCTCAATGCAAAGGCTCTAGACGCAAATATTGGTGTGAGAGCTAATTCAATTAAGGAAACACTGCATGTTGGTGAAGGGCATATTGAAGAAGGATCAGCCGAGTGGTTCTTGTGGGAGAACAACTCCATTTGGCTCACTAATTTCACACACCATCAGGCTTCCAAGCAGCTCTCAACGAAACTCAGTTTTCACACTCTATGCTTAGTGCCCTTTGAGTGGATTATCTAGGAATGAACCTGGTAGAGCATCCCACACAAACGAATGCTCCGCATGCGGGTTTCACATGCCACCAACTCCACATTCAGAGGCCACTTCAGCGCCACAGCCGTTTTCAGATAGCCCTCAATGCAAAGGCTCTAGAAGCAAATATTGGTGTGAGAGCTAATTCAATCAAGGAAACACTGCATGTTGGTGAAGGGCATATTGAAGAAGGATCAGCCGAGTGGTTCTTGTGGGAGAACAACTCCATTTGGCTCACTAACTCCACACACCATCAGGCTTCCAAGCAGCTCTCAAGGAAACTCAGTTTTCACACTCTATGCTTAGTGCACTTTGAGTGCATTATCTAGGAATGAACCTGGTAGAGCATCCCACACAAACGAATGCTCCACATGCGGGTTTCACATGCCACCAACTCCACATTCACAGGCAACTTCAGCGCCACAGCCGTTTTCAGATAGTCCTCAATGCAAAGCCTCTAGACGCAAATATTGGTGTGAGAGCTAATTCAATCAAGGAAACACTGCATGTTGGTGAAGGGCATATTGAAGAAGAATCAGCCGAGTGGTTCTTGTGGGAGAACAACTCCATTTGGCTCACTAACTCTACACACCATCAGGCTTCCAAGCAGCTCTCAAGGAAACTCAGTTTTCTCACTCTATGCTTAGTGCCCTTTGAGTGCCTAGGACTGAAATGAAGCTGGTAGAGCATCCCACACAAACGAATGCTCCACATGCGGGTTTCAACATGCCACCAACTCCACATTCACAGGCAACTTCAGCGCCACAGCCGTTTTCAGATAGTCCTCAATGCAAAGCCTCTAGACGCAAATATTGGTGTGAGAGCTAATTCAATCAAGGAAACACTGCATGTTGGTGAAGGGCATATTGAAGAAGGATCAGCAGAGTGGTTCTTGTGGGAGAACAACTCCATTTGGCTCACTAACTCTACACACCATCAGGCTTCCAAGCAGCTCTCAAGGAAACTCAGTTTTCTCACTCTATGCTTAGTGCCCTTTGAGTGCCTAGGACTGGAATAAAGCTGGTAGAGCATCCCACACAAACGAATGCTCCACATGCGGGTTTCACATGCCACCAACTCCACATTCACAGGCAACTTCAGCGCCACAGCCGTTTTCAGATAGCCCTCAATGCAAAGGCTCTAGACGCAAATATTGGTGTGAGAGCTAATTCAATCAAGGAAACACTGCATGTTGGTGAAGGGCATATTGAAGAAGGATCAGCCGAGTGGTTCTTGTGGGAGAACAACTCCATTTGGCTCACTAACTTCACACACCATCAGGCTTCCAAAGAGCTCTCAAGGAAACTCAGTTTTCACACTCTATGCTTAGTGCCCTTTGAGTGCATTATCTAGGAATGAACCTGCTTGAGCATCCCACACAAACGAATGCTCCACATGCGGGTTTCGCATGCCACCAACTCCACATTCACAGGCAACTTCAGCGCTACAGCCGTTTTCAGATAGCCCTCAATGCAAAGCCTCTAGACGCAAATATTGGTGTGAGAGCTAATTCAATCAAGGAAACACTGCATGTTGGTGAGGGGCATATTGAAGAAGAATCAGCCGAGTGGTTCTTGTGGGAGAACAACTTCATTTGGCTCACTAACTTCACACACCATCAGGCTTCCAAGCAGCTCTCAAGGAAACTCAGTTTTCACACTCTATGCTTAGTGCCCTTTGAGTGCATTATCTAGGAATGAACCTGGTACAGCATCCCACACAAACGAATGCTCCACATGCGGGTTTCACATGCCACCAACTCCACATTCACAGGCAACTTCAGCGCCACAGCCGTTTTCAGATAGCCCTCAATGCATAGGCTCTAGACGCAAATATTGGTGTGAGAGCTAATTCAATCAAAGAAACACTGCATGTTGGTGAAGGGCATATTGAAGAAGGATCAGCCGAGTGGTTCTTGTGGGAGAACAACTCCATTTGGCTCACTAACTTCACACACCATCAGGCTTCCAAGCAGCTCTCAAGGAAACTCAGTTTTCACACTCTATGCTTAGTGCCCTTTGAGTGCCTAGGACTGCAATGAAGCTTGGTGAGTATCCCACACAAACGAATGCTCCACATGCGGGTTTCGCATGCCACCAACTCCACATTCACAGGCAACTTCAGCGCCACTGCCGTTTTCAGATAGCCCTCAATGCAAAGGCTCTAGACGCACATATTGGTGTGAGAGCTAATTCAATCAAGGAAACACTGCATGTTGGTGAAGGGCATATTGAAGAAGGATCAGCCGAGTGGTTCTTGTGGGAGAACAACTCCATTTGGCTCACTAACTCCACACACCATCAGGCTTCCAAGCAGCTCTCAAGGAAACTCAGTTTTCACACTCTATGCTTAGTGCCCTTTGAGTGCATTATCTAGGAATGAACCTGGTAGAGCATCCCACACAAACGAATGCTCCACATGCGGGTTTCACATGCACCAACTCCACATTCACAGGCAACTTCAGCGCCACAGCCGTTTTCAGATAGTCCTCAATGCAAAGCCTCTAGACGCAAATATTGGTGTGAGAGCTAATTCAATCAAGGAAACACTGCATGTTGGTGAAGGGCATATTGAAGAAGAATCAGCCGAGTGGTTCTTGTGGGAGAACAACTCCATTTGGCTCACTAACTCTACACACCATCAGGCTTCCAAGCAGCTCTCAAGGAAACTCAGTTTTCTCACTCTATGCTTAGTGCCCTTTGAGTGCCTAGGACTGAAATGAAGCTGGTAGAGCATCCCACACAAACGAATGCTCCACATGCGGGTTTCACATGCCACCCAACTCCACATTCACAGGCAACTTCAGCGCCACAGCCGTTTTCAGATAGTCCTCAATGCAAAGCCTCTAGACGCAAATATTGGTGTGAGAGCTAATTCAATCAAGGAAACACTGCATGTTGGTGAAGGGCATATTGAAGAAGGATCAGCAGAGTGGTTCTTGTGGGAGAACAACTCCATTTGGCTCACTAACTCTACACACCATCAGGCTTCCCAAGCAGCTCTCAAGGAAAACTCAGTTTTCTCACTCTATGCTTAGTGCCCTTTGAGTGCCTAGGACTGGAATAAAGCTGGTAGAGCATCCCACACAAACGAATGCTCCACATGCGGGTTTCACATGCCACCAACTCCACATTCACAGGCAACTTCAGCGCCACAGCCGTTTTCAGATAGCCCTCAATGCAAAGGCTCTAGACGCAAATATTGGTGTGAGAGCTAATTCAATCAAGGAAACACTGCATGTTGGTGAAGGGCATATTGAAGAAGGATCAGCCGAGTGGTTCTTGTGGGAGAACAACTCCATTTGGCTCACTAACTTCACACACCATCAGGCTTCCAAAGAGCTCTCAAGGAAACTCAGTTTTCACACTCTATGCTTAGTGCCCTTTGAGTGCATTATCTAGGAATGAACCTGCTTGAGCATCCCACACAAACGAATGCTCCACATGCGGGTTTCGCATGCCACCAACTCCACATTCACAGGCAACTTCAGCGCTACAGCCGTTTTCAGATAGCCCTCAATGCAAAGCCTCTAGACGCAAATATTGGTGTGAGAGCTAATTCAATCAAGGAAACACTGCATGTTGGTGAGGGGCATATTGAAGAAGAATCAGCCGAGTGGTTCTTGTGGGAGAACAACTTCATTTGGCTCACTAACTTCACACACCATCAGGCTTCCAAGCAGCTCTCAAGGAAACTCAGTTTTCACACTCTATGCTTAGTGCCCTTTGAGTGCATTATCTAGGAATGAACCTGGTACAGCATCCCACACAAACGAATGCTCCACATGCGGGTTTCATATGCCACCAACTCCACATTCACAGGCAACTTCAGCGCCACAGCCGTTTTCAGATAGCCCTCAATGCATAGGCTCTAGACGCAAATATTGGTGTGAGAGCTAATTCAATCAAAGAAACACTGCATGTTGGTGAAGGGCATATTGAAGAAGGATCAGCCGAGTGGTTCTTGTGGGAGAACAACTCCATTTGGCTCACTAACTTCACACACCATCAGGCTTCCAAGCAGCTCTCAAGGAAACTCAGTTTTCACACTCTATGCTTAGTGCCCTTTGAGTGCCTAGGACTGCAATGAAGCTTGGTGAGTATCCCACACAAACGAATGCTCCACATGCGGGTTTCGCATGCCACCAACTCCACATTCACAGGCAACTTCAGCGCCACTGCCGTTTTCAGATAGCCCTCAATGCAAAGGCTCTAGACGCAAATATTGGTGTGAGAGCTAATTCAATCAAGGAAACACTGCATGTTGGTGAAGGGCATATTGAAGAAGGGATCAGCCGAGTGGTTCTTGTGGGAGAACAACTCCATTTGGCTCACTAACTCCACACACCATCAGGCTTCCAAGCAGCTCTCAAGGAAACTCAGTTTTCACACTCTATGCTTAGTGCCCTTTGAGTGCATTATCTAGGAATGAACCTGGTAGAGCATCCCACACAAACGAATGCTCCACATGCGGGTTTCACATGCCACCAACTCCACATTCACAGGCAACTTCAGCGCCACAGCCGTTTTCAGATAGCCCTCAATGCAAAGGCTCTAGACGCAGATATTGGTGTGAGAGCTAATTCAATCAAGGAAACAATGCATGTTGGTGAAGGGCATATTGAAGAAGGATCAGCCGAGTGGTTCTTGTGGGAGAACAACTCCATTTGGCTCACTAATTTCACACACCATCAGGCTTCCAAGCAGCTCCCAAGGAAACTCAGTTTTCACACTCTATGCTTAGTGCCCTTTGAGTGCATTATCTAGGAATGAACCTGGTAGAGCATCCCACACAAACGAATGCTCCGCATGCGGGTTTCACATGCCACCAACTCCACATTCACAGGCAACTTCAGCGCCACAGCCGTTTTCAGATAGCCCTCAATGCAAAGGCTCTAGACGCAAATATTGGTGTGAGAGCTAATTCAATCAAGGAAACACTGCATGTTGGTGAAGGGCATATTGAAGAAGGATCAGCCGAGTGGTTCTTGTGGGAGAACAACTCCATTTGGCTCACTAACTCCACACACCATCAGGCTTCCAAGCAGCTCTCAAGGAAACTCAGTTTTCACACTCTATGCTTAGTGCCCTTTGAGTTCCTAGGACTGCAATGAAGCTTGGTGAGCATCCCACACAAACGAATGCTCCACATGCGGGTTTCACATGCCACCAACTCCACATTCACAGGCAACTTCAGCGCCACTGCCGTTTTCAGATAGCCCTCAATGCAAAGGCTCTAGACGCAAATATTGGTGTGAGAGCTAATTCAATCAAGGAAACACTGCATGTTGGTGAAGGGCATATTGAAGAAGGATCAGCCGAGTGGTTCTTGTGGGAGAACAACTCCATTTGGCTCACTAACTCCACACACCATCAGGCTTCCAAGCAGCTCTCAAGGAAACTCAGTTTTCACACTCTATGCTTAGTGCCCTTTGAGTGCATATGTAGGAATGAACCTGGTAGAGCATCCCACACAAACGAATGCTCCACATGCGGGTTTCGCATGCCACCAACTCCACATTCACAGGCAACTTCAGCGCCACAGCCATTTTCAGATAGCCCTCAATGCAAAGGCTCTAGACGCAAATTTTGGTGTGAGAGCTAATTCAATCAAGGAAACACTGCATGTTGGTGAAGGGCATATTGAAGAAGGATCAGCCGAGTGGTTCTTGTGGGAGAACAACTCCATTTGGCTCACTAACCCCACACACCATCAGGCTGCCAAGCAGCTCTCAAGGAAACTCAGTTTTCACACTCTATGCTTAGTGCCCTTTGATTGCATTATCTAGGAATGAACCTGCTTGGGCATCCCACAAAAACGAATGCTCCACATGCGGGTTTCACATGCCACCAACTAAACATTCACAGGCAACTTCAGCGCCACAGCCGTTTTCAGATAGCCCTCAATGCAAAGGCTCCAGATGCAAATATTGGTGTGAGAGCTAATTCACTCAAGGAAACACTGCATGTTGGTGAAGGGCATATTGAAGAAGGATCAGCCGAGTTGTTCTTGTGGGAGAACAACTCCATTTGGCTCACTAACTTCACACACCATCAGGCTTCCAAGCAGCTCTCAAGCAAACTCAGTTTTCACACTCTATGCTTAGTGCCCTTTGAGTGCCTAGGACTGCAATGAAGCTTGGTGAGCATCGCACACAAACGAATGCTCCACATGCGGGTTTCGCATGCCACCAACTCCACATTCACAGGCAACTTCAGCGCCACAGCCGTTTTCAGATAGCCCTCAATGCAAAGGCTCTAGACGCAAATATTGGTGTGAGAGCTAATTCAATCAAGGAAACACTGCATGTTGGTGAAGGGCATATTGAAGAAGGATCAGCCGAGTGGTTCTTGTGCTACAACAACTCCATTTGGCTCACTAACTTCACACACCATCAGGCTTCCAAGCAGCTCTCAACGAAACTCAGTTTTCACACTCTATGCTTAGTGCCCTTTGAGTGCATTATCTAGGAATGAACCTGGTAGAGCATCCCACACAAACGAATGCTCCACATGCGGGTTTCACATGCCACCAACTCCACATTCACAGGCAACTTCAGCGCCACAGCCGTTTTCAGATAGCCATCAAAGCAAAGACTCTAGACACAAATATTGGTGTGAGAGCTAATTCAATCAAGGAAACACTGCATGTTGGTGAAGGGCATATTGAAGAAGGATCAGCCGAGTGGTTCTTGTGGGAGAACAACTCCATTTGGCTCACTAACTTCACACACCATCAGGCTTCCAAGCAGCTCTCAAGGAAACTCAGTTTTCACACTCTATGCTTAGTGCCCTTTGAGTGCATTATCTAGGAATGAACCTGGTAGAGCATCCCACACAAACGAATGCTCCACATGCGGGTTTCACATGCCACCAACTCCACATTCACAGGCAACTTCAGCGCCACAGCCGTTTTCAGATAGCCCTCAATGCAAAGGCTCTAGACGCAAATATTGGTGTGAGAGCTAATTCAATCAAGGAAACACTGCATGTTGGTGAAGGGCATATTGAAGAAGGATCAGCCGAGTGGTTCTTGTGGGAGAACAACTCCATTTGGCTCACTAACTTCACACACCATCAGGCTTCCAAGCAGCTCTCAAGGAAACTCAGTTTTCACACTCTATGCTTAGTGCCCTTTGAGTGCATTATCTAGGAATGAACCTGGTAGAGCATCCCACACAAACGAATGCTCCACATGCGGGTTTCGCATGCCACCAACTCTACATTCACAGGCAACTTCAGCGCCACAGCCGTTTTCAGATAGTCCTCAATGCAAAGGCTCTAGACGCAAATATTGGTGTGAGAGCTAATTCAATCAAGGAAACACTGCATGTTGGTGAAGGGCATATTGAAGAATAATCAGCCGAGTGGTTCTTGTGGGAGAACAACTCCATTTGGCTCACTAACTCTACACACCATCAGGCTTCCAAGCAGCTCTCAAGGAAACTCAGTTTTCTCACTCTATGCTTAGTGCCCTTTGAGTGCCTAGGACTGGAATGAAGCTGGTAGAGCATCCCACACAAACGAATGCTCCACATGCGGGTTTCACATGCCACCAAATCCACATTCACAGGCAACTTCAGCGCCACAGCCGTTTTCAGATAGCCCTCAATGCAAAGCCTCTAGATGCAAATATTTGTGTGAGAGCTAATTCAATAAAGGAAACACTGCATGTTGGTGAAGGGCATATTGATGAAGTATCAGCCGAGTGGTTCTTGTGGGAGAACAACACCATTTGGCTCACTAACTTCACACACCATCAGGCTTCCAAGCAGCTCTCAAGGAAACTCAGTTTTCACACTCTATGCTTAGTGCCCTTTGAGTGCATTATCTAGGAATGAACCTGGTAGAGCATCCCACACAAACGAATGCTCCACATGCGGGTTTCACATGCCACCAACTAAACATTCACAGGCAACTTCAGCGCCACAGCCGTTTTCACATAGCCCTCAATGCATAGGCTCTAGACGCAAATATTGGTGTGAGAGCTAATTCAATCAAGGAAACACTGCATGTTGGTGAAGGGCATATTGAAGAAGGATCAGCCGAGTGGTTCTTGTGGGAGAACAACTCCATTTGGCTCACTAACTTCACACACCATCAGGCTTCCAAGCAGCTCTCAACGAAACTCAGTTTTCACACTCTATGCTTAGTGCCCTTTGAGTGCATTATCTAGGAATGAACCTGGTAGAGCATCCCACACAAACGAATGCTCCACATGCGGGTTTTGCATGCCACTAACTCCACATTCACAGGCAACTTCAGCGCTATAGCCGTTTTCAGATAGCCCTCAATGCAAAGGCTCTAGACGCAAATATTGGTGTGAGAGCTAATTCAATAAAGGAAATACTGCATGTTGGTGAAGGGCATATTGAAGAAGGATCAGCCGAGTGGTTCTTGTGGGAGAACAACTCCATTTGGCTCACTAACTTCACACACCATCAGGCTTCCAAGCAGCTCTCAACGAAACTCAGTTTTCACACTCTATGCTTAGTGCCCTTTGAGTGCATTATCTAGGAATGAACCTGGTAGAGCATCCCACACAAAGGAATGCTCCACATGCGGGTTTCACATGCCACCAACTCCACATTCACAGGCAACTTCAGCGCCACAGCCGTTTTCAGATAGCCCTCAATGCACAGGCTCTAGACGCAAATATTGGTGTGAGAGCTAATTCAGTCAAGGAAACACTGCATGTTGGTGAAGTGCATATTGAAGAATGATCAGCAGAGTGGTTCTTGTGGGAGAACAACTCCATTTGCCTCACTAACTTCACACACCATCAGGCTTCCAAGCAGCTCTCAAGGAAACTCAGTTTTCACACTCTATGCTTAGTGCCCTTTGAGTGCATTATCTAGGAATGAACCTGGTAGAGCATCCCACACAAACGAATGCTCCGCATGCGGGTTTCACATGCCACCAACTCCACATTCACAGGCAACTTCAGCGCCACAGCCGTTTTCAGATAGCCCTCAATGCAAAGGCTCTAGACGCAAATATTGGTGTGAGAGCTAATTCAATCAAGGAAACACTGCATGTTGGTGAAGGGCATATTGAAGAAGGATCAGCCGAGTGGTTCTTGTGGGAGAACAACTCCATTTGGCTCACTAACTTCACACACCATCAGGCTTCCAAGCAGCTCTCAAGGAAACTCAGTTTTCCCACTCTATGCTTAGTGCCCTTTGAGTGCATTATCTAGGAATGAACCTGGTAGAGCATCCCACACAAACGAATGCTCCACATAAGGGTTTCACATGCCACCAACTCCACATTCACAGGCAACTTCAGCGCCACAGCCGTTTTCAGATAGCCATCAAAGCAAAGACTCTAGACACAAATATTAGTGTGAGAGCTAATTCAATCAAGGAAACACTGCATGTTGGTGAAGGGCATATTGAAGAAGGATCAGCCGAGTGGTTCTTGTGGGAGAACAACTCCATTTGGCTCACTAATTTCACACACCATCAGGCTTCCAAGCAGCTCTCAAGGAAACTCAGTTTTCACACTCTATGCTTAGTGCCCTTTGAGTGCATTATCTAGGAATGAACCTGGTAGAGCATCCCACACAAACGAATGCTCCGCATGCGGTTTTCACATGCCACCAACTCCACATTCACAGGCAACTTCAGCGCCACAGCCGTTTTCAGATAGCCCTCAATGCAAAGGCTCTAGACGCAAATATTGGTGTGAGAGCTAATTCAATCAAGGAAACACTGCATGTTGGTGAAGGGCATATTGAAGAAGGATCAGCCGAGTGGTTCTTGTGGGAGAACAACTCCATTTGGCTCACTAACTTCACACACCATCAGGCTTCCAAGCAGCTCTCAAGGAAACTCAGTTTTCACACTCTATGCTTAGTGCCCTTTGAGTGCATTATCTAGGAATGAACCTGGTAGAGCATCCCACACAAACGAATGCTCCACATGCGGGTTTCACATGCCACCAACTCCACATTCACAGGCAACTTCAGCGCCACAGCCGTTTTCAGATAGCCCTCAATGCAAAGGCTCTAGACGCAAATATTGGTGTGAGAGCTAATTCAATCAAGGAAACACTGCATGTTGGTGAAGGGCATATTGAAGAAGGATCAGCCGAGTGGTTCTTGTGGGAGAACAACTCCATTTGGCTCACTAATTTCACACACCATCAGGCTTCCAAGCAGCTCTCAAGGAAACTCAGTTTTCACACTCTATGCTTAGTGCCCTTTGATTGCATTATCTAGGAATGAACCTGCTTGAGCATCCCACACAAACGAATGCTCCACATGCGGGTTTCACATGCCACCAACTCCACATTCACAGGCAACTTCAGCGCCACAGCCGTTTTCAGATAGCCCTCAATGCACAGGCTCTAGACGCAAATATTGGTGTGAGAGCTAATTCAATCAAGGAAACACTGCATGTTGGTGAAGTGCATATTGAAGAATGATCAGCAGAGTGGTTCTTGTGGGAGAACAACTCCATTTGCCTCACTAACTTCACACACCATCAGGCTTCCAAGCAGCTCTCAACGAAACTCAGTTTTCACACTCTATGCTTAGTGCCCTTTGAGTGCATTATCTAGGAATGAACCTGGTAGAGCATCCCACACAAACGAATGCTCCGCATGCGGGTTAAACATGCCACCAACTCCACATTCACAGGCAACTTCAGCGCCACAGCCGTTTTCAGATAGCCCTCAATGCAAAGGCTCTAGACGCAAATATTGGTGTGAGAGCCAATTCAATCAAGGAAACACTGCATGTTGGTGAAGGGCATATTGAAGAAGGATCAGCCGAGTGGTTCTTGTGGGAGAACAACAACATTTGGCTCACTAACTTCACACACCATCACGCTTCCAAGCAGCTCTCAAGGAAACTCAGTTTTCACACTCTATGCTTAGTGCCCTTTGAGTGCCTAGGACTGCAATGAAGCTTGGTGAGCATCCCACACAAACGAATGCTCCACATGCGGGTTTCACATGGGTTTTCAGATAGCCCTCAATGCAAAGCCTCTAGACGCAAATATTGGTGTGAGAGCTAATTCAATAAAGGAAACACTGCATGTTGGTGAAGGGCATATTGAAGAAGGATCAGCCGAGTGGTTCTTGTGGGAGAACAACTCCATTTGGCTCACTAACTTCACACACCATCAGGCTTCCAAGCAGCTCTCAAGGAAACTCAGTTTTCACACTCTATGCTTAGTGCCCTTTGAGTGCATTATCTAGGAATGCACCTGGTAGAGCATCCCACACAAACGAATGCTCCACATGCGGGTTTCGCATGCCACCAACTCCACATTCACAGGCAACTTCAGCGCCACAGCCGTTTTCAGATAGCCCTCAATGCAAAGGCTCTAGACGCAAATATTGGTGTGACAGCTAATTCAATCAAGGAAACACTGCATGTTGGTGAAGGGCATATTGAAGAAGGATCAGCCGAGTGGTTCTTGTGGGAGAACAACTCCATTTGGCTCACTAACTTCACACACCATCAGGCTTCCAAGCAGCTCTCAACGAAACTCAGTTTTCACACTCTATGCTTAGTGCCCTTTGAGTGCATTATCTAGGAATGAACCTGGTAGAGCATCCCACACAAAGGAATGCTCCACATGTGGGTTTCACATGCCACCAACTCCACATTCACAGGCAACTTCAGCGCCACAGCCGTTTTCAGATAGCCCTCAATGCAAAGCCTCTAGATGCAAATATTTGTGTGAGAGCTAATTCAATAAAGGAAACACTGCATGTTGGTGAAGGGCATATTGAAGAAGGATCAGCCGAGTGGTTCTTGTGGGAGAACAACTCCATTTGGCTCACTAACTTCACACACCATCAGGCTTCCAAGCAGCTCTCAAGGAAACTCAGTTTTCACACTCTATGCTTAGTGCCCTTTGAGTGCATTATCTAGGAATGAACCTGGTAGAGCATCCCACACAAACGAATGCTCCACATGCGGGTTTCACATGCCACCAACTCCACATTCACAGGCAACTTCAGCGCCACAGCCGTTTTCAGATAGCCCTCAATGCAAAGGCTCTAGACGCAAATATTGGTGTGAGAGCTAATTCAATCAAGGAAACACTGCATGTTGGTGAAGGGCATATAGAAGAAAGATCAGCCGAGTGGTTCTTGTGGGAGAACAACTCCATTTGGCTCACTAACTTCACACACCATCAGGCTTCCAAGCAGCTCTCAAGGAAACTCAGTTTTCACACTCTATGCTTAGTGCCCTTTGATTGCATTATCTAGGAATGAACCTGCTTGAGCATCCCACACAAACGAATGCTCCACATGCGGGTTTCACATGCCACCAACTCCACATTCACAGGCAACTTCAGCGCCACAGCCGTTTTCAGATAGCCCTCAATGCATAGGCTCTAGACGCAAATATTGGTGTGAGAGCTAATTCAATCAAAGAAACACTGCATGTTGGTGAAGGGCATATTGAAGAAGGATCAGCCGAGTGGTTCTTGTGGGAGAACAACTCCATTTGGCTCACTAACTTCACACACCATCAGGCTTCCAAGCAGCTCTCAAGGAAACTCAGTTTTCACACTCTATGCTTAGTGCCCTTTGAGTGCCTAGGACTGCAATGAAGCTTGGTGAGTATCCCACACAAACGAATGCTCCACATGCGGGTTTCGCATGCCACCAACTCCACATTCACAGGCAACTTCAGCGCCACAGCCGTTTTCAGATAGCCCTCAATGCAAAGGCTCTAGACCTAAATATTGGTGTGAGAGTTAATTCAATCAAGGAAACACTGCATGTTGGTGAAGGGCATATTGAAGAAGGATCAGCCGAGTGGTTCTTGTGGGAGAACAACTCCATTTGGCTCACTAACTCCACACACCATCAGGCTTCCAAGCAGCTCTCAAGGAAACTCAGTTTTCACACTCTATGCTTAGTGCCCTTTGAGTGCATTATCTAGGAATGAACCTGGTAGAGCATCCCACACAAACGAATGCTCCACATGCGGGTTTCACATGCCACCAACTCCACATTCACAGGCAACTTCAGCGCCACAGCCGTTTTCAGATAGCCCTCAATGCAAAGGCTCTAGACGCAAATTTTGGTGTGAGAGCTAATTCAATCAAGGAAACACTGCATGTTGGTGAAGGGCATATTGAAGAAGGATCAGCAGAGTGGTTCTTGTGGGAGAACAACTCCATTTGGCTCACTAACTTCACACACCATCAGGCTTCCAAGCAGCTCCCAAGGAAACTCAGTTTTCACACTCTATGCTTAGTGCCCTTTGAGTGCATTATCTAGGAATGAACCTGGTAGAGCATCCCACACAAACGAATGATCCGCATGCGGGTTTCACATGCCACCAACTCCACATTCACAGGCAACTTCAGCGCCACAGCCGTTTTCAGATAGCCCTCAATGCAAAGGCTCTAGACGCAAATATTGGTGTGAGAGCTAATTCAATCAAGGAAACACTGCATGTTGGTGAAGGGCATATTGAAGAAGGATCAGCCGAGTGGTTCTTGTGGGAGAACAACTCCATTTGGCTCACTAATTTCACACACCATCAGGCTTCCAAGCAGCTCTCAAGGAAACTCAGTTTTCACACTCTATGCTTAGTGCCCTTTGATTGCATTATCTAGAAATGAACCTGCTTGAGCATCCCACACAAACGAATGCTCCACATGCGGGTTTCACATGCCACCAACTCCACATTCACAGGCAACTTCAGCGCCACAGCCGTTTTCAGATAGCCCTCAATGCACAGGCTCTAGACGCAAATATTGGTGTGAGAGCTAATTCAATCAAGGAAACACTGCATGTTGGTGAAGTGCATATTGAAGAATGATCAGCAGAGTGGTTCTTGTGGGAGAACAACTCCATTTGCCTCACTAACTTCACACACCATCAGGCTTCCAAGCAGCTCTCAACGAAACTCAGTTTTCACACTCTATGCTTAGTGCCCTTTGAGTGCATTATCTAGGAATGAACCTGGTAGAGCATCCCACACAAACGAATGCTCCGCATGCGGGTTAAACATGCCACCAACTCCACATTCACAGGCAACTTCAGCGCCACAGCCGTTTTCAGATAGCCCTCAATGCAAAGGCTCTAGACGCAAATATTGGTGTGAGAGCCAATTCAATCAAGGAAACACTGCATGTTGGTGAAGGGCATATTGAAGAAGGATCAGCCGAGTGGTTCTTGTGGGAGAACAACAACATTTGGCTCACTAACTTCACACACCATCACGCTTCCAAGCAGCTCTCAAGGAAACTCAGTTTTCACACTCTATGCTTAGTGCCCTTTGAGTGCCTAGGACTGCAATGAAGCTTGGTGAGCATCCCACACAAACGAATGCTCCACATGCGGGTTTCACATGGGTTTTCAGATAGCCCTCAATGCAAAGCCTCTAGACGCAAATATTGGTGTGAGAGCTAATTCAATAAAGGAAACACTGCATGTTGGTGAAGGGCATATTGAAGAAGGATCAGCCGAGTGGTTCTTGTGGGAGAACAACTCCATTTGGCTCACTAACTTCACACACCATCAGGCTTCCAAGCAGCTCTCAAGGAAACTCAGTTTTCACACTCTATGCTTAGTGCCCTTTGAGTGCATTATCTAGGAATGCACCTGGTAGAGCATCCCACACAAACGAATGCTCCACATGCGGGTTTCGCATGCCACCAACTCCACATTCACAGGCAACTTCAGCGCCACAGCCGTTTTCAGATAGCCCTCAATGCAAAGGCTCTAGACGCAAATATTGGTGTGACAGCTAATTCAATCAAGGAAACACTGCATGTTGGTGAAGGGCATATTGAAGAAGGATCAGCCGAGTGGTTCTTGTGGGAGAACAACTCCATTTGGCTCACTAACTTCACACACCATCAGGCTTCCAAGCAGCTCTCAACGAAACTCAGTTTTCACACTCTATGCTTAGTGCCCTTTGAGTGCATTATCTAGGAATGAACCTGGTAGAGCATCCCACACAAAGGAATGCTCCACATGTGGGTTTCACATGCCACCAACTCCACATTCACAGGCAACTTCAGCGCCACAGCCGTTTTCAGATAGCCCTCAATGCAAAGCCTCTAGATGCAAATATTTGTGTGACAGCTAATTCAATCAAGGAAACACTGCATGTTGGTGAAGGGCATATTGAAGAAGGATCAGCCGAGTGGTTCTTGTGGGAGAACAACTCCATTTGGCTCACTAACTTCACACACCATCAGGCTTCCAAGCAGCTCTCAACGAAACTCAGTTTTCACACTCTATGCTTAGTGCCCTTTGAGTGCATTATCTAGGAATGAACCTGGTAGAGCATCCCACACAAACGAATGCTCCACATGCGGGTTTCACATGCCACCAACTCCACATTCACAGGCAACTTCAGCGCCACTGCCGTTTTCAGATAGCCCTCAATGCAAAGGCTCTAGACGCAAATATTGGTGTGAGAGCTAATTCAATCAAGGAAACACTGCATGTTGGTGAAGGGCATATAGAAGAAAGATCAGCCGAGTGGTTCTTGTGGGAGAACAACTCCATTTGGCTCACTAACTTCACACACCATCAGGCTTCCAAGCAGCTCTCAAGGAAACTCAGTTTTCACACTCTATGCTTAGTGCCCTTTGATTGCATTATCTAGGAATGAACCTGCTTGAGCATCCCACACAAACGAATGCTCCACATGCGGGTTTCACATGCCACCAACTCCACATTCACAGGCAACTTCAGCGCCACAGCCGTTTTCAGATAGCCCTCAATGCATAGGCTCTAGACGCAAATATTGGTGTGAGAGCTAATTCAATCAAAGAAACACTGCATGTTGGTGAAGGGCATATTGAAGAAGGATCAGCCGAGTGGTTCTTGTGGGAGAACAACTCCATTTGGCTCACTAACTTCACACACCATCAGGCTTCCAAGCAGCTCTCAAGGAAACTCAGTTTTCACACTCTATGCTTAGTGCCCTTTGAGTGCCTAGGACTGCAATGAAGCTTGGTGAGTATCCCACACAAACGAATGCTCCACATGCGGGTTTCGCATGCCACCAACTCCACATTCACAGGCAACTTCAGCGCCACAGCCGTTTTCAGATAGCCCTCAATGCAAAGGCTCTAGACCTAAATATTGGTGTGAGAGTTAATTCAATCAAGGAAACACTGCATGTTGGTGAAGGGCATATTGAAGAAGGATCAGCCGAGTGGTTCTTGTGGGAGAACAACTCCATTTGGCTCACTAACTCCACACACCATCAGGCTTCCAAGCAGCTCTCAAGGAAACTCAGTTTTCACACTCTATGCTTAGTGCCCTTTGAGTGCATTATCTAGGAATGAACCTGGTAGAGCATCCCACACAAACGAATGCTCCACATGCGGGTTTCACATGCCACCAACTCCACATTCACAGGCAACTTCAGCGCCACAGCCGTTTTCAGATAGCCCTCAATGCAAAGGCTCTAGACGCAAATTTTGGTGTGAGAGCTAATTCAATCAAGGAAACACTGCATGTTGGTGAAGGGCATATTGAAGAAGGATCAGCAGAGTGGTTCTTGTGGGAGAACAACTCCATTTGGCTCACTAACTTCACACACCATCAGGCTTCCAAGCAGCTCCCAAGGAAACTCAGTTTTCACACTCTATGCTTAGTGCCCTTTGAGTGCATTATCTAGGAATGAACCTGGTAGAGCATCCCACACAAACGAATGATCCGCATGCGGGTTTCACATGCCACCAACTCCACATTCACAGGCAACTTCAGCGCCACAGCCGTTTTCAGATAGCCCTCAATGCAAAGGCTCTAGACGCAAATATTGGTGTGAGAGCCAATTCAATCAAGGAAACACTGCATGTTGGTGAAGGGCATATTGAAGAAGGATCAGCCGAGTGGTTCTTGTGGGAGAACAACTCCATTTGGCTCACTAACTTCACACACCATCAGGCTTCCAAGCAGCTCTCAAGGAAACTCAGTTTTCTCACTCTATGCTTAGTGCCCTTTGAGTTCCTAGGACTGCAATGAAGCTTGGTGAGCATTGCACACAAACGAATGCTCCACATGCGGGTTTCGCATGCCACCAACTCCACATTCACAGGCAACTTCAGCGCCACAGCCGTTTTCAGATAGCCCTCAATGCAAAGGCTCTAGACGCAAATATTGGTGTGAGAGCTAATTCAATCAAGGAAACACTGCATGTTGGTGAAGGGCATATTGAAGAAGGATCAGCCGAGTGGTTCTTGTGGGAGAACAACTTCATTTGGCTCACTAACCCCACACACCATCAGGCTTCCAAGCAGCTCTCAAGGAAACTCAGTTTTCACACTCTATGCTTAGTGCCCTTTGATTGCATTATCTAGGAATGAACCTGCTTGAGCATCCCACACAAACGAATGCTCCACATGCGGGTTTCACATGCCACCAACTAAACATTCACAGGCAACTTCAGCGCCACAGCCGTTTTCAGATAGCCCTCAATGCAAAGGCTCCAGATGCAAATATTGGTGTGAGAGCTAATTCACTCAAGGAAACACTGCATGTTGGTGAAGGGCATATTGAAGAAAGATCAGCCGAGTTGTTCTTGTGGGAGAACAACTCCATTTGGCTCACTAACTTCACACACCATCAGGCTTCCAAGCAGCTCTCAAGGAAACTCAGTTTTCACACTCTATGCTTAGTGCCCTTTGAGTGCCTAGGACTGCAATGAAGCTTGGTGAGCATCGCACACAAACGAATGCTCCACATGCGGGTTTCGCATGCCACCAACTCCACATTCACAGGCAACTTCAGCGCCACAGCCGTTTTCAGATAGCCCTCAATGCAAAGGCTCTAGACGCAAATATTGGTGTGAGAGCTAATTCAATCAAGGAAACACTGCATGTTGGTGAAGGGCATATTGAAGAAGGATCAGCCGAGTGGTTCTTGTGCTACAACAACTCCATTTGGCTCACTAACTTCACACACCATCAGGCTTCCAAGCAGCTCTCAACGAAACTCAGTTTTCACACTCTATGCTTAGTGCCCTTTGAGTGCATTATCTAGGAATGAACCTGGTAGAGCATCCCACACAAACGAATGCTCTACATGCGGGTTTTACATGCCACCAACTCCACATTCACAGGCAACTTCAGCGCCACAGCCGTTTTCAGATAGCCATCAAAGCAAAGACTCTAGACACAAATATTGGTGTGAGAGCTAATTCAATCAAGGAAACACTGCATGTTGGTGAAGGGCATATTGAAGAAGGATCAGCCGAGTGGTTCTTGTGGGAGAACAACTCCATTCGGCTCACTAACTTCACACACCATCAGGCTTCCAAGCAGCTCTCAAGGAAACTCAGTTTTCACACTCTATGCTTAGTGCCCTTTGAGTGCATTATCTAGGAATGAACCTGGTAGAGCATCCCACACAAACGAATGCTCCACATGCGGGTTTCACATGCCACCAACTCCACATTCACAGGCAACTTCAGCGCCACAGCCGTTTTCAGATAGCCCTCAATGCAAAGGCTCTAGACGCAAATATTGGTGTGAGAGCTAATTCAATCAAGGAAACACTGCATGTTGGTGAAGGGCATATTGAAGAAGGATCAGCCGAGTGGTTATTGGGGGAGAACAACTCCATTTGGCTCACTAACTTCACACACCATCAGGCTTCCATGCAGCTCTCAAGGAAACTCAGTTTTCACACTCTATGTTTAGTGCCCTTTGATTGCATTATCTAGGAATGAACCTGCTTGAGCATCCCACACAAACGAATGCTCCACATGCGGGTTTCACATGCCACCAACTCCACATTCACAGGCAACTTCAGCGCCACAGCCGTTTTCAGATAGCCCTCAATGCAAAGGCTCCAGATGCAAATATTTGTGTGAGAGCTAATTCAATCAAGGAAACACTGCATGTTGGTGAAGGGCATATTGAAGAAGGATCAGCCGAGTTGTTCTTGTGGGAGAACAACTCCATTTGGCTCACTAACTCTACACACCATCAGGCTTCCAAGCAGCTCTCAAGGAAACTCAGTTTTCTCACTCTATGCTTAGTGCCCTTTGAGTGCCTAGGACTGAAATGAAGCTGGTAGAGCATCCCACACAAACGAATGCTCCACATGCGGGTTTCACATGCCACCAACTCCACATTCACAGGCAACTTCAGCGCCACAGCCGTTTTCAGATAGTCCTCAATGCAAAGCCTCTAGACGCAAATATTGGTGTGAGAGCTAATTCAATCAAGGAAACACTGCATGTTGGTGAAGGGCATATTGAAGAAGGATCAGCCGAGTGGTTCTTGTGGGAGAACAACTCCATTTGGCTCACTAACTCTACACACCATCAGGCTTCCAAGCAGCTCTCAAGGAAACTCAGTTTTCTCACTCTATGCTTAGTGCCCTTTGAGTGCCTAGGACTGGAATAAAGCTGGTAGAGCATCCCACACAAACGAATGCTCCACATGCGGGTTTCACATGCCACCAACTCCACATTCACAGGCAACTTCAGCGCCACAGCCGTTTTCAGATAGTCCTCAATGCAAAGCCTCTAGACGCAAATATTGGTGTGAGAGCTAATTCAATCAAGGAAACACTGCATGTTGGTGAAGGGCATATTGAAGAAGGATCAGCCGAGTGGTTCTTGTGGGAGAACAACTCCATTTGGCTCACTAACTCTACACACCATCAGGCTTCCAAGCAGCTCTCAAGGAAACTCAGTTTTCTCACTCTATGCTTAGTGCCCTTTGAGTGCCTAGGACTGAAATGAAGCTGGTAGAGCATCCCACACAAACGAATGCTCCACATGCGGGTTTCACATGCCACCAACTCCACATTCACAGGCAACTTCAGCGCCACAGCCGTTTTCAGATAGTCCTCAATGCAAAGCCTCTAGACGCAAATATTGGTGTGAGAGCTAATTCAATCAAGGAAACACTGCATGTTGGTGAAGGGCATATTGAAGAAGGATCAGCCGAGTGGTTCTTGTGGGAGAACAACTCCATTTGGCTCACTAACTCTACACACCATCAGGCTTCCAAGATGCTCTCAAGGAAACTCAGTTTTCTCACTCTATGCTTAGTGCCCTTTGAGTGCCTAGGACTGGAATAAAGCTGGTAGAGCATCCCACACAAACGAATGCTCCACATGCGGGTTTCACATGCCACCAACTCCACATTCACAGGCAACTTCAGCGCCACAGCCGTTTTCAGATAGCCCTCAATGCAAAGGCTCTAGACGCAAATATTGGTGTGAGAGCTAATTCAATCAAGGAAACACTGCATGTTGGTGAAGGGCATATTGAAGAAGGATCAGCCGAGTGGTTCTTGTGGGAGAACAACTCCATTTGGCTCACTAACTTCACACACCATCAGGCTTCCAAGCAGCTCTCAAGGAAACTCACTTTTCACACTCTATGCTTAGTGCCCTTTGAGTGCATTATCTAGGAATGAACCTGGTAGAGCATCCCACACAAACGAATGCTCCGCATGCGGGTTTCACATGCCACCAACTCCACATTCACAGGCAACTTCAGCGCCACAGCCGTTTTCAGATAGTCCTCAATGCAAAGCCTCTAGACGCAAATATTGGTGTGAGAGCTAATTCAATCAAGGAAACACTGCATGTTGGTGAAGGGCATATTGAAGAAGGATCAGCCGAGTGGTTCTTGTGGGAGAACAACTCCATTTGGCTCACTAACTCTACACACCATCAGGCTTCCAAGCAGCTCTCAAGGAAACTCAGTTTTCTCACTCTATGCTTAGTGCCCTTTGAGTGCCTAGGACTGGAATAAAGCTGGTAGAGCATCCCACACAAACGAATGCTCCACATGCGGGTTTCACATGCCACCAACTCCACATTCACAGGCAACTTCAGCGCCACAGCCGTTTTCAGATAGCCCTCAATGCAAAGGCTCTAGACGCAAATCTTGGTGTGAGAGCTAATTCAATCAAGGAAACACTGCATGTTGGTGAAGGGCATATTGAAGAAGGATCAGCCGAGTGGTTCTTGTGGGAGAACAACTCCATTTGGCTCACTAACTTCACACACCATCAGGCTTCCAAAGAGCTCTCAAGGAAACTCAGTTTTCACACTCTATGCTTAGTGCCCTTTGAGTGCCTAGGACTGGAATGAAGCTGGTAGAGCATCCCACACAAACGAATGCTCCACATGCGGGTTTCGCATGCCACCAACTCCACATTCACAGGCAACTTCAGCGCCACAGCCGTTTTCAGATAGCCCTCAATGCAAAGGCTCTAGACGCAAATATTGGTGTGAGAGCTAATTCAATCAAGGAAACACTGCATGTTGGTGAAGGGCATATTGAAGAAGGATCAGCCGAGTGGTTCTTGTGGGAGAACAACTCCATTTGCCTCACTAACTTCACACACCATCAGGCTTCCAAGCAGCTCTCAAGGAAACTCAGTTTTCACACTCTATGCTTAGTGCCCTTTGAGTTCCTAGGACTGCAATGAAGCTTGGTGAGCATCCCACACAAACGAATGCTCCACATGCGGGTTTCACATGCCACCAACTCCACATTCACAGGCAACTTCAGCGCCACAGCCGTTTTCAGATAGCCCTCAATGCAAAGGCTCTAGACGCAAATATTTGTGTGAGAGCTAATTCAATCAAGGAAACACTGCATGTTGGTGAAGGGCATATTGAAGAAGGATCAGCCGAGTGGTTCTTGTGGGAGAACAACTCCATTTGGCTCACTAACTTCACACACCATCAGGCTTCCAAAGAGCTCTCAAGGAAACTCAGTTTTCACACTCTATGCTTAGTGCCCTTTGAGTGCCTAGGACTGGAATGAAGCTGGTAGAGCATCCCACACAAACGAATGCTCCACATGCGGGTTTCGCATGCCACCAACTCCACATTCACAGGCAACTTCAGCGCCACAGCCGTTTTCAGATAGCCCTCAATGCAAAGGCTCTAGACGCAAATATTGGTGTGAGAGCTAATTCAATTAAGGAAACACTGCATGTTGGTGAAGGGCATATTGAAGAAGGATCAGTCGAGTTGTTCTTGTGGGAGAACAACTCCATTTGGCTCACTAACTCCACACACCATCAGGCTTCCAAGCAGCTCTCAAGGAAACTCAGTTTTCACACTCTATGCTTAGTGCCCTTTGAGTGCATTACCTAGGAAAGAACCTGGTAGAGCATCCCACACAAACGAATGCTCCACATGCGGGTTTCACATGCCACCAACTCCACATTCACAGGCAACTTCAGCGCCACAGCCGTTTTCAGATAGTCCTCAATGCAAAGCCTCTAGACGCAAATATTGGTGTGAGAGCTAATTCAATCAAGGAAACACTGCATGTTGGTGAAGGGCATATTGAAGAAGGATCAGCCGAGTGGTTCTTGTGGGAGAACAACTCCATTTGGCTCACTAACTCTACACACCATCAGGCTTCCAAGCAGCTCTCAAGGAAACTCAGTTTTCTCACTCTATGCTTAGTGCCCTTTGAGTGCCTAGGACTGGAATAAAGCTGGTAGAGCATCCCACACAAACGAATGCTCCACATGCGGGTTTCACATGCCACCAACTCCACATTCACAGGCAACTTCAGCGCCACAGCCGTTTTCAGATAGTCCTCAATGCAAAGCCTCTAGACGCAAATATTGGTGTGAGAGCTAATTCAATCAAGGAAACACTGCATGTTGGTGAAGGGCATATTGAAGAAGGATCAGCCGAGTGGTTCTTGTGGGAGAACAACTCCATTTGGCTCACTAACTCTACACACCATCAGGCTTCCAAGCAGCTCTCAAGGAAACTCAGTTTTCTCACTCTATGCTTAGTGCCCTTTGAGTGCCTAGGACTGAAATGAAGCTGGTAGAGCATCCCACACAAACGAATGCTCCACATGCGGGTTTCACATGCCACCAACTCCACATTCACAGGCAACTTCAGCGCCACAGCCGTTTTCAGATAGTCCTCAATGCAAAGCCTCTAGACGCAAATATTGGTGTGAGAGCTAATTCAATCAAGGAAACACTGCATGTTGGTGAAGGGCATATTGAAGAAGGATCAGCCGAGTGGTTCTTGTGGGAGAACAACTCCATTTGGCTCACTAACTCTACACACCATCAGGCTTCCAAGATGCTCTCAAGGAAACTCAGTTTTCTCACTCTATGCTTAGTACCCTTTGAGTGCCTAGGACTGGAATAAAGCTGGTAGAGCATCCCACACAAACGAATGCTCCACATGCGGGTTTCACATGCCACCAACTCCACATTCACAGGCAACTTCAGCGCCACAGCCGTTTTCAGATAGCCCTCAATGCAAAGGCTCTAGACGCAAATATTGGTGTGAGAGCTAATTCAATCAAGGAAACACTGCATGTTGGTGAAGGGCATATTGAAGAAGGATCAGCCGAGTGGTTCTTGTGGGAGAACAACTCCATTTGGCTCACTAACTTCACACACCATCAGGCTTCCAAGCAGCTCTCAAGGAAACTCAGTTTTCACACTCTATGCTTAGTGCCCTTTGAGTGCATTATCTAGGAATGAACCTGGTAGAGCATCCCACACAAACGAATGCTCCACATGCGGGTTTCACATGCCACCAACTCCACATTCACAGGCAACTTCAGCGCCACAGCCGTTTTCAGATAGTCCTCAATGCAAAGCCTCTAGACGCAAATATTGGTGTGAGAGCTAATTCAATCAAGGAAACACTGCATGTTGGTGAAGGGCATATTGAAGAAGGATCAGCCGAGTGGTTCTTGTGGGAGAACAACTCCATTTGGCTCACTAACTCTACACACCATCAGGCTTCCAAGCAGCTCTCAAGGAAACTCAGTTTTCTCACTCTATGCTTAGTGCCCTTTGAGTGCCTAGGACTGGAATAAAGCTGGTAGAGCATCCCACACAAACGAATGCTCCACATGCGGGTTTCACATGCCACCAACTCCACATTCACAGGCAACTTCAGCGCCACAGCCGTTTTCAGATAGCCCTCAATGCAAAGGCTCTAGACGCAAATCTTGGTGTGAGAGCTAATTCAATCAAGGAAACACTGCATGTTGGTGAAGGGCATATTGAAGAAGGATCAGCCGAGTGGTTCTTGTGGGAGAACAACTCCATTTGGCTCACTAACTTCACACACCATCAGGCTTCCAAAGAGCTCTCAAGGAAACTCAGTTTTCACACTCTATGCTTAGTGCCCTTTGAGTGCCTAGGACTGGAATGAAGCTGGTAGAGCATCCCACACAAACGAATGCTCCACATGCGGGTTTCGCATGCCACCAACTCCACATTCACAGGCAACTTCAGCGCCACAGCCGTTTTCAGATAGCCCTCAATGCAAAGGCTCTAGACGCAAATATTGGTGTGAGAGCTAATTCAATCAAGGAAACACTGCATGTTGGTGAAGGGCATATTGAAGAAGGATCAGCCGAGTGGTTCTTGTGGGAGAACAACTCCATTTGCCTCACTAACTTCACACACCATCAGGCTTCCAAGCAGCTCTCAAGGAAACTCAGTTTTCACACTCTATGCTTAGTGCCCTTTGAGTTCCTAGGACTGCAATGAAGCTTGGTGAGCATCCCACACAAACGAATGCTCCACATGCGGGTTTCACATGCCACCAACTCCACATTCACAGGCAACTTCAGCGCCACAGCCGTTTTCAGATAGCCCTCAATGCAAAGGCTCTAGACGCAAATATTTGTGTGAGAGCTAATTCAATCAAGGAAACACTGCATGTTGGTGAAGGGCATATTGAAGAAGGATCAGCCGAGTGGTTCTTGTGGGAGAACAACTCCATTTGGCTCACTAACTTCACACACCATCAGGCTTCCAAGCAGCTCTCAAGGAAACTCAGTTTTCACACTCTATGCTTAGTGCCCTTTGAGTGCCTAGGACTGGAATGAAGCTGGTAGAGCATCCCACACAAACGAATGCTCCAA
>NW_026698633.1:0-30339 GCF_030435755.1 Ochotona princeps
AGCTAATTGAATCAAGGAAACACTGCATGTTGGTGAAGGGCATATTGAAGAAGGATCAGCCGAGTGGTTCTTGTGGGACAACAACTCCATTTGGCTCACTAACTTCACACACCATCAGGCTTCCAAGCAGCTCTCAAGGAAACTCAGTTTTCACACTCTATGCTTAGTGCCCTTTGAGTGCATTATCTAGGAATGAAACTGGTAGAGCATCCCACACAAACGAAATCTTCACATGCGGGTTTCACATGCCACCAACTCCACATTCACAGGCACCTTCAGCGCCACAGCCATTTTCAGATAGCCCTCAATGCAAAGGCTCTAGACGCAAATATTGGTGTGAGAGCTAATTCAATCAAGGAAACACTGCATGTTGGTGAAGGGCATATTGAAGAAGGATCAGCAAAGTGGATCCTGTGGGAGAACAACTCCATTTGGCTCACTAACTTCACACACCATCAGGCTTCCAAGCAGCTCTCAAGGAAACTCAGTTTTCACACTCTATGCTTAGTGCCCTTTGAGTGCATTATCTAGGAATGAACCTGGTAGAGCATCCCACACAAACGAATGCTCCACATGCGGGTTTCACATGCCACCAACTCCACATTCACAGGCAACTTCAGCGCCACACCCGTTTTCAGATAGTTCTCAATGCAAAGGCTCTAGACGCAAATATTGGTGTGAGAGCTAATTCAATCAAGGAAACACTGCATGTTGGTGAAGGGCATATTGAAGAAGGATCAGCAAAGTGGATCCTGTGGGAGAACAACTCCATTTGGCTCACTAACTTCACACACCATCAGGCTTCCAAGCAGCTCTCAAGGAAACTCAGTTTTCACACTCTATGCTTAGTGCCCTATGAGTGCATTATCTAGGAATGAACCTGGTAGAGCATCCCACACAAAGGAATGCTCCACATGCGGGTTTCACATGCCCCCAACTCCACATTCACAGGCAACTTCAGCGCCACAGCCGTTTTCAGATAGCCCTCAATGCAAAGGCTGTAGACACAAATATTGGTGTGAGAGCTAATTCAATCAAGGAAACACTGCATGTTGGTGAAGGGCATATTGAAGAAGGATCAGCCGAGTGGTTCTTGTGGGAGAACAACTCCATTTGGCTCACTAACTTCACACACCATCAGGCTTCCAAGCAGCTCTCAAGGAAACTCAGTTTTCACACTCTATGCTAAGTGCCCTATGAGTGCCTAGGACTGAAATGAAGCTTGGTGAGCATCGCACACAAACGAATGCTCCACATGCGGGTTTCACATGCCACCAACTCCACATTCACAGGCAACTTCAGCGCCACAGCCGTTTTCAGATAGCCCTCAATGCAAAGGCTCTAGACGCAAATATTGGTGTGAGAGCTAATTGAATCAAGGAAACACTGCATGTTGGTGAAGGGCATATTGAAGAAGGATCAGCCGAGTGGTTCTTGTGGGACAACAACTCCATTTGGCTCACTAACTTCACACACCATCAGGCTTCCAAGCAGCTCTCAAGGAAACTCAGTTTTCACACTCTATGCTTAGTGCCCTTTGAGTGCATTATCTAGGAATGAACCTGGTAGAGCATCCCACACAAATGAATGCTCCACATGCGGGTTTCACATGCCACCAACTCCACATTCACAGGCAACTTCAGCGCCACAGCCGTTTTCCGATAGTTCTCAATGCAAAGGCTCTAGACGCAAATATTGGTGTGAGAGCTAATTCAATCAAGGAAACACTGAATGTTGGTGAAGGGCATATTGAAGAAGGATCAGCCGAGTGGTTCTTGTGGGACAACAACTCCATTTGGCTCACTAACTTCACACACCATCAGGCTTCCAAGCAGCTCTCAAGGAAACTCAGTTTTCACACTCTATGCTTAGTGCCCTTTGAGTGCATTATCTAGGAATGAAACTGGTAGAGCATCCCACACAAACGAAATCTTCACATGCGGGTTTCACATGCCACCAACTCCACATTCACAGGCACCTTCAGCGCCACAGCCATTTTCAGATAGCCCTCAATGCAAAGGCTCTAGACGCAAATATTGGTGTGAGAGCTAATTCAATCAAGGAAACACTGCATGTTGGTGAAGGGCATATTGAAGAAGGATCAGCAAAGTGGATCCTGTGGGAGAACAACTCCATTTGGCTCACTAACTTCACACACCATCAGGCTTCCAAGCAGCTCTCAAGGAAACTCAGTTTTCACACTCTATGCTTAGTGCCCTTTGAGTGCATTATCTAGGAATGAACCTGGTAGAGCATCCCACACAAACGAATGCTCCACATGCGGGTTTCACATGCCACCAACTCCACATTCACAGGCAACTTCAGCGCCACACCCGTTTTCAGATAGTTCTCAATGCAAAGGCTCTAGACGCAAATATTGGTGTGAGAGCTAATTCAATCAAGGAAACACTGCATGTTGGTGAAGGGCATATTGAAGAAGGATCAGCAAAGTGGATCCTGTGGGAGAACAACTCCATTTGGCTCACTAACTTCACACACCATCAGGCTTCCAAGCAGCTCTCAAGGAAACTCAGTTTTCACACTCTATGCTTAGTGCCCTTTGAGTGCATTATCTAGGAATGAACCTGGTAGAGCATCCCACACAAAGGAATGCTCCACATGCGGGTTTCACATGCCACCAACTCCACATTCACAGGCAACTTCAGCGCCACAGCCGTTTTCAGATAGCCCTCAATGCAAAGGCTGTAGAAACAAATATTGGTGTGAGAGCTAATTCAATCAAGGAAACACTGCATGTTGGTGAAGGGCATATTGAAGAAGGATCAGCCGAGTGGTTCTTGTGGGAGAACAACTCCATTTGGCTCACTAACTTCACACACCATCAGCCTTCCAAGCAGCTCTCAAGGAAACTCAGTTTTCACACTCTATGCTTAGTGCCATTTGAGTGCATTATCTAGGAATGAACCTGGTAGAACATCCCACACAAACGAATGCTCCACATGCGGGTTTCACATGCCACCAACTCCACATTCACAGGCAACTTCAGCGCCACAGCCGTTTTCAGATAGCCCTCAATGCAAAGGCTCTAGACACAAATATTTGTGTGAGAGCTAATTCAATCAAGGAAACACTGCATGTTGGTGAAGGGCATATTGAAGAAGGATCAGCCGAGTGGTTCTTGTGGGAGAACAACTCCATTTGGCTCACTAACTTCACACACCATCAGGCTTCCAAGCAGCTCTCAAGGAAACTCAGTTTTCACACTCTATGCTTAGTGCCCTATGAGTGCCTAGGACTGAAATGAAGCTTGGTGAGCATCGCACACAAACGAATGCTCCACATGCGGGTTTCACATGCCACCAACTCCACATTCACAGGCAACTTCAGCGCCACAGCCGTTTTCAGATAGCCCTCAATGCAAAGGCTCTAGACGCAAATATTGGTGTGAGAGCTAATTCAATCAAGGAAACACTGCATGTTGGTGAAGGGCATATTGAAGAAGGATCAGCCGAGTGGTTCTTGTGGGAGAACAACTCCATTTGGCTCACTAACTTCACACACCATCAGGCTTCCAAGCAGCTCTCAAGGAAACTCAGTTTTCACACTCTATGCTTAGTGCCCTTTGAGTGCATTATCTAGGAATGAACCTGGTAGAGCATCGCACACAAGCGAATGCTCCACATGCGGGTTTCACATGCCACCAACTCCACATTCACAGGCAACTTCAGCGCCACAGCCGTTTGCAGATAGCCCTCAATGCAAAGGCTCTAGACGCAAATATTGGTGTGAGAGCTAATTCAATCAAGGAAACACTGCATGTTGGTGAAGGGCATATTGAAGAAGGATCAGCCGAGTGGTTCTTGTGGACAACAACTCCATTTGGCTCACTAACTTCACATACCATCAGGCTTCCAAGCAGCTCTCAAGGAAACTCAGTTTTCACACTCTATGCTTAGTGCCCTTTGAGTGCATTATCTAGGAATGAACCTGGTAGAGCATCCCACACAAAGGAATGCTCCACATGCGGGTTTCACATGCCACCAACTCCACATTCACAGGCACCTTCAGCGCCACAGCCATTTTCAGATAGCCCTCAATGCAAAGGCTCTAGACGCAAATATTGGTGTGAGAGCTAATTCAATCAAGGAAACACTGCATGTTGGTGAAGGGCATATTGAAGAAGGATCAGCAAAGTGGATCCTGTGGGAGAACAACTCCATTTGGCTCACTAACTTCACACACCATCAGGCTTCCAAGCAGCTCTCAAGGAAACTCAGTTTTCACACTCTATGCTTAGTGCCCTTTGAGTGCATTATCTAGGAATGAACCTGGTAGAGCATCCCACACAAACGAATGCTCCACATGCGGGTTTCACATGCCACCAACTCCACATTCACAGGCAACTTCAGCGCCACAGCCGTTTTCAGATAGTTCTCAATGCAAAGGCTCTAGACGCAAATATTGGTGTGAGAGCTAATTCAATCAAGGAAACACTGCATGTTGGTGAAGGGCATATTGAAGAAGGATCAGCCGAGTGGTTCTTGTGGGAGAACAACTCCATTTGGCTGACTAACTTCACACACCATCAGGCTTCCAAGCAGCTCTCAAAGGAAACTCAGTTTTCACACTCTATGCTTAGTGCCCTTTGAGTGCATTATCTAGGAATGAACCTGGTAGAGCATCCCACACAAACGAATGCTCCGCATGCGGGTTTCACATGCCACCAACTCCACATTCACAGGCAACTTCAGCGCCACAGCCGTTTTCAGATAGCCCTCAATGCAAAGGCTCTAGACGCAAATATTGCTGTGAGAGCTAATTGAATCAAGGAAACACTGCATGTTGGTGAAGGGCATATTGAAGAAGGATCAGCCGAGTGGTTCTTGTGGGACAACAACTCCATTTGGCTCACTAACTTCACACACCATCAGGCTTCCAAGCAGCTCTCAAGGAAACTCAGTTTTCACACTCTATGCTTAGTGCCCTTTGAGTGCATTATCTAGGAATGAACCTGGTAGAGCATCCCACACAAATGAATGCTCCACATGCGGGTTTCACATGCCACCAACTCCACATTCACAGGCAACTTCAGCGCCACAGCCGTTTTCCGATAGTTCTCAATGCAAAGGCTCTAGACGCAAATATTGGTGTGAGAGCTAATTCAATCAAGGAAACACTGAATGTTGGTGAAGGGCATATTGAAGAAGGATCAGCCGAGTGGTTCTTGTGGGACAACAACTCCATTTGGCTCACTAACTTCACACACCATCAGGCTTCCAAGCAGCTCTCAAGGAAACTCAGTTTTCACACTCTATGCTTAGTGCCCTTTGAGTGCATTATCTAGAATGAACCTGGTAGAGCATCCCACACAAACGAAATATTCACATGCGGGTTTCACATGCCACCAACTCCACATTCACAGGCACCTTCAGCGCCACAGCCATTTTCAGATAGCCCTCAATGCAAAGGCTCTAGACGCAAATATTGGTGTGAGAGCTAATTCAATCAAGGAAACACTGCATGTTGGTGAAGGGCATATTGAAGAAGGATCAGCAAAGTGGATCTTGTGGGACAACAACTCCATTTGGCTCACTAACTTCACACACCATCAGGCTTCCAAGCAGCTCTCAAGGAAACTCAGTTTTCACACTCTAAGCTTAGTGCCGTTTGTATGCCTAGGACTTAAATGAACCTAGGTGAGCATCCCACACAAATGAATGCTCCACATGTGGGTTTCACATGCCACCAACTCCACATTCACAGGCAACTTCAGCGCCACAGCCGTTTTCAGATAGTTCTCAATGCAAAGGCTCTAGACGCAAATATTGGTGTGAGAGCTAATTCAATCAAGGAAACACTGCATATTGCTGATGGGCATATTGAAGAAGGATCAGCAAAGTGGATCCTGTGGAGAACAACTCCATTTGGCTCACTAACTTCACACACCATCAGGCTTCCAAGCAGCTCTCAAGGAAACTCAGTTTTCACACTCTCTGCTTAGTGCCCTTTGAGTGCATTATCTAGGAATGAACCTGGTAGAGCATTCCACAAAAACGAATGCTCCACATGCGGGTTTCACATGCCACCAACTCCACATTCACAGCCAACTTCAGTGCCACAGCCATTTTCAGATAGCCCTCAATGCAAAGGCTGTAGATGCAAATATTGGTGTGAGAGCTAATTCAATCAAGGAAACACTGCATGTTGGTGAAGGGCATATTGAAGAAGGATCAGCCGAGTGGTTCTTGTGGGACAACAACTCCATTTGGCTCACTAACTTCACACACCATCAGGCTTCCAAGCAGCTCTCAAGGAAACTCAGTTTTCACACTCTATGCTTAGTGCCCTATGAGTGCCTAGGACTGAAATGAAGCTTGGTGAGCATCGCACACAAACGAATGCTCCACATGCGGGTTTCACATGCCACCAACTCCACATTCACAGGCAACTTCAGCGCCACAGCCGTTTTCAGATAGCCCTCAATGCAAAGGCTCTAGACGCAAATATTGGTGTGAGAGCTAATTGAATCAAGGAAACACTGCATGTTGGTGAAGGGCATATTGAAGAAGGATCAGCCGAGTGGTTCTTGTGGGACAACAACTCCATTTGGCTCACTAACTTCACACACCATCAGGCTTCCAAGCAGCTCTCAAGGAAACTCAGTTTTCACACTCTATGCTTAGTGCCCTTTGAGTGCATTATCTAGGAATGAACCTGGTAGAGCATCCCACACAAATGAATGCTCCACATGCGGGTTTCACATGCCACCAACTCCACATTCACAGGCAACTTCAGCGCCACAGCCGTTTTCAGATAGCCCTCAATGCAAAGGCTGTAGAAACAAATATTGGTGTGAGAGCTAATTCAATCAAGGAAACACTGCATGTTGGTGAAGGGCATATTGAAGAAGGATCAGCCGAGTGGTTCTTGTGGGAGAACAACTCCATTTGGCTCACTAACTTCACACACCATCAGCCTTCCAAGCAGCTCTCAAGGAAACTCAGTTTTCACACTCTATGCTTAGTGCCATTTGAGTGCATTATCTAGGAATGAACCTGGTAGAACATCCCACACAAACGAATGCTCCACATGCGGGTTTCACATGCCACCAACTCCACATTCACAAGCAACTTCAGCGCCACAGCCGTTTTCAGATAGCCCTCAATGCAAAGGCTCTAGACACAAATATTTGTGTGAGAGCTAATTCAATCAAGGAAACACTGCATGTTGGTGAAGGGCATATTGAAGAAGGATCAGCCGAGTGGTTCTTGTGGGAGAACAACTCCATTTGGCTCACTAACTTCACACACCATCAGGCTTCCAAGCAGCTCTCAAGGAAACTCAGTTTTCACACTCTATGCTTAGTGCACTATGAGTGCCTAGGACTGAAATGAAGCTTGGTGAGCATCGCACACAAACGAATGCTCCACATGCGGGTTTCACATGCCACCAACTCCACATTCACAGGCAACTTCAGCGCCACAGCCGTTTTCAGATAGCCCTCAATGCAAAGGCTCTAGACGCAAATATTGGTGTGAGAGCTAATTCAATCAAGGAAACACTGCATGTTGGTGAAGGGCATATTGAAGAAGGATCAGCCGAGTGGTTCTTGTGGGACAACAACTCCATTTGGCTCACTAACTTCACACACCATCAGGCTTCCAAGCAGCTCTCAAGGAAACTCAGTTTTCACATTCTATGCTTAGTGCCCTTTGAGTGCATTATCTAGGAATGAACCTGGTAGAGCATCGCACACAAACGAATGCTCCACATGCGGGTTTCACATGCCACCAACTCCACATTCACAGGCAACTTCAGCGCCACAGCCGTTTTCAGATAGCCCTCAATGCAAAGGCTCTAGACGCAAATATTGGTGTGAGAGCTAATTCAATCAAGGAAACACTGCATGTTGGTGAAGGGCATATTGAAGAAGGATCAGCCGAGTGGTTCTTGTGGGACAACAACTCCATTTGGCTCACTAACTTCACATACCATCAGGCTTCCAAGCAGCTCTCAAGGAAACTCAGTTTTCACACTCTATGCTTAGTGCCCTTTGAGTGCATTATCTAGGAATGAACCTGGTAGAGCATCCCACACAAACGAATGCTCCACATGCGGGTTTCACATGCCACCAACTCCACATTCACAGGCAACTTCAGCGCCACAGCCGTTTTCAGATAGCCCTCAATGCAAAGGCTCTAGACGCAAATATTGGTGTGAGAGCTAATTCAATCAAGGAAACACTGCATGTTGGTGAAGGGCATATTGAAGAAGGATCAGCCGAGTGTTCTTGTGGGAGAACAACTCCATTTGGCTCACTAACTTCACACACCATCAGGCTTCCAAGCAGCTCTCAAGGAAACTCAGTTTTCACACTCTATGCTTAGTGCCCTTTGAGTGCATTATCTAGGAATGAAACTGATAGAGCATCCCACACAAACGAAATCTTCACATGCGGGTTTCACATGCCACCAACTCCACATTCACAGGCACCTTCAGCGCCACAGCCATTTTCAGATAGCCCTCAATGCAAAGGCTCTAGACGCAAATATTGGTGTGAGAGCTAATTCAATCAAGGAAACACTGCATGTTGGTGAAGGGCATATTGAAGAAGGATCAGCAAAGTGGATCCTGTGGGAGAACAACTCCATTTGGCTCACTAACTTCACACACCATCAGGCTTCCAAGCAGCTCTCAAGGAAACTCAGTTTTCACACTCTATGCTTAGTGCCCTTTGAGTGCATTATCTAGGAATGAACCTGGTAGAGCATCCCACACAAACGAATGCTCCACATGCGGGTTTCACATGCCACCAACTCCACATTCACAGGCAACTTCAGCGCCACAGCCGTTTTCAGATAGTTCTCAATGCAAAGGCTCTAGACGCAAATATTGGTGTGAGAGCTAATTCAATCAAGGAAACACTGCATGTTGGTGAAGGGCATATTGAAGAAGGATCAGCCGAGTGGTTCTTGTGGGACAACAACTCCATTTGGCTCACTAACTTCACACACCATCAGGCTTCCAAGCAGCTCTCAAGGAAACTCAGTTTTCACACTCTATGCTTAGTGCCCTATGAGTGCATTATCTAGGAATGAACCTGGTAGAGCATCAGACACAAACGAAATCTTCACATGCGGGTTTCACATGCCACCAACTCCACATTCACAGGCAACTTCAGCGCCACAGCCGTTTTCAGATAGCCCTCAATGCAAAAGCTCTAGACGCAAATATTGGTGTGAGAGCTAATTCAATCAAGGAAACACTGCATGTTGGTGAAGGGCATATTGAAGAAGGATCAGCAAAGTGGATCCTGTGGGAGAACAACTCCATTTGGCTCACTAACTTCACACACCATCAGGCTTCCAAGCAGCTCTCAAGGAAACTCAGTTTTCACACTCTATGCTTAGTGCCCTTTGAGTGCATTATCTAGGAATGAACCTGGTAGAGCATCCCACACAAACGAATGCTCCACATGCGGGTTTCACATGCCACCAACTCCACATTCACAGGCAACTTCAGCGCCACAGCCGTTTTCAGATAGCCCTCAATGCAAAGGCTCTAGACGTAAATATTGGTGTGAGAGCTAATTCAATCAAGGAAACACTGCATGTTGGTGAAGGGCATATTGAAGAAGGATCAGCCGAGTGGTTCTTGTGGGAGAACAACTCCATTTGGCTCACTAACTTCACACACCATCAGGCTTCCAAGCAGCTCTCAAGGAAACTCAGTTTTCACACTCTATGCTTAGTGCCCTTTGAGTGCATTATCTAGGAATGAAACTGATAGAGCATCCCACACAAACGAAATCTTCACATGCGGGTTTCACATGCCACCAACTCCACATTCACAGGCACCTTCAGCGCCACAGCCATTTTCAGATAGCCCTCAATGCAAAGGCTCTAGACGCAAATATTGGTGTGAGAGCTAATTCAATCAAGGAAACACTGCATGTTGGTGAAGGGCATATTGAAGAAGGATCAGCAAAGTGGATCCTGTGGGAGAACAACTCCATTTGGCTCACTAACTTCACACACCATCAGGCTTCCAAGCAGCTCTCAAGGAAACTCAGTTTTCACACTCTATGCTTAGTGCCCTTTGAGTGCATTATCTAGGAATGAACCTGGTAGAGCATCCCACACAAATGAATGCTCCACATGCGGGTTTCACATGCCACCAACTCCACATTCACAGGCAACTTCAGCGCCACAGCCGTTTTCAGATAGTTCTCAATGCAAAGGCTCTAGACGCAAATATTGGTGTGAGAGCTAATTCAATCAAGGAAACACTGCATGTTGGTGAAGGGCATATTGAAGAAGGATCAGCCGAGTGGTTCTTGTGGGACAACAACTCCATTTGGCTCACTAACTTCACACACCATCAGGCTTCCAAGCAGCTCTCAAGGAAACTCAGTTTTCACACTCTATGCTTAGTGCCCTATGAGTGCATTATCTAGGAATGAACCTGGTAGAGCATCAGACACAAACGAAATCTTCACATGCGGGTTTCACATGCAACCAACTCCACATTCACAGGCACCTTCAGCGCCACAGCCGTTTTCAGATAGCCCTCAATGCAAAAGCTCTAGACGCAAATATTGGTGTGAGAGCTAATTCAATCAAGGAAACACTGCATGTTGGTGAAGGGCATATTGAAGAAGGATCAGCAAAGTGGATCCTGTGGGAGAACAACTCCATTTGGCTCACTAACTTCACACACCATCAGGCTTCCAAGCAGCTCTCAAGGAAGCTCAGTTTTCACACTCTATGCTTAGTGCCCTTTGAGTGCATTATCTAGGAATGAACCTGGTAGAGCATCCCACACAAACGAATGCTCCACATGCGGGTTTCACATGCCACCAACTCCACATTCACAGGCAACTTCAGCGCCACAGCCGTTTTCAGATAGTTCTCAATGCAAAGGCTCTAGACGCAAATATTGGTGTGAGAGCTAATTCAATCAAGGAAACACTGCATGTTGGTGAAGGGCATATTGAAGAAGGATCAGCCGAGTGGTTCTTGTGGGAGAACAACTCCATTTGGCTCACTAACTTCACACACCATCAGGCTTCCAAGCAGCTCTCAAGGAAACTCAGTTTTCACACTCTATGCTTAGTGCCCTATGAGTGCATTATCTAGGAATGAACCTGGTAGAGCATCAGACACAAACGAAATCTTCACATGCGGGTTTCACATGCCACCAACTCCACATTCACAGGCAACTTCAGCGCCACAGCCATTTTCAGATAGCAGTCAATGCAAAGGCTCTAGACGCAAATATTGGTGTGAGAGCTAATTGAATCAAGGAAACACTGCATGTTGGTGAAGGGCATATTGAAGAAGGATCAGCAAAGTGGATCCTGTGGGAGAACAACTCCATTTGGCTCACTAACTTCACACACCATCAGGCTTCCAAGCAGCTCTCAAGGAAACTCAGTTTTCACACTCTATGCTTAGTGCCCTTTGAGTGCATTATCTAGGAATGAACCTGGAAGAGCATCCCACACAAACGAATGCTCCACATGCGGGTTTCACATGCCACCAACTCCACATTCACAGGCAACTTCAGCGCCACAGCCGTTTTCAGATAGCAGTCAATGCTAAGGCTCTAGACACAAATATTGGTGTGAGAGCTAATTCAATCAAGGAAACACTGCATGTTGGTGAAGGGCATATTGAAGAAGGATCAGCCGAGTGGTTCTTGTGGGAGAACAACTCCATTTGGCTCACTAACTTCACACACCATCAGGCTTCCAAGCAGCTCTCAAGGAAACTCAGTTTTCACACTCTATGCTTAGTGCCCTTTGAGTGCATTATCTAGGAATGAACCTGGTAGAGCATCCCACACAAACGAATGCTCCACATGCGGGTTTCACATGCCACCAACTCCACATTCACAGGCAACTTCAGCGCCACAGCCGTTTTCAGATAGCCCTCAATGCAAAGGCTCTAGATGCAAATATTGGTGTGAGAGCTAATTCAATCAAGGAAACACTGCATGTTGGTGAAGGGCATATTGAAGAAGGATCAGCCGAGTGGTTCTTGTGGGAGAACAAGTCCATTTGGCTCACTAACTTCACACACCATCAGGCTTCCAAGCAGCTCTCAAGGAAACTCAGTTTTCACACTCTATGCTTAGTGCCCCATGAGTGCCTAGGACTGAAATGAACCTGGTAGAGCATCCCACACAAACGAATGCTCCACATGCGGGTTTCACATGCCACCAACTCCACATTCACAGGCAACTTCAGCACCACAGTCGTTTTCAGATAGCCCTCAATGCAAAGGCTCTAGACGCAAATATTGGTGTGAGAGCTAATTCAATCAAGGAAACACTGCATGTTGGTGAAGGGCATATTGAATAAGGATCAGCCGAGTGGTTCTTGTGGGAGAACAACTCCATTTGGCTCACTAACTTCACACACCATCAGGCTTCCAAGCAGCTCTCAAGGAAACTCAGTTTTCACACTCTATGCTTAGTGCCCTTTGAGTGCATTATCTAGGAATGAACCTGTTGGAGCATCCCACACAAACGAATGCTCCACATGCGGGTTTCACATGCCACCAACTCCACATTCACAGGCAACTTCAGCGCCACAGCCATTTTCAGATAGTTCTCAATGCAAAGGCTCTAGATGCAAATATTGGTGTGAGAGCTAATTGAATCAAGGAAACACTGCATGTTGGTGAAGGGCATATTGAAGAAGGATCAGCCGAGTGGTTCTTGTGGGACAACAACTCCATTTGGCTCACTAACTTCACACACCATCAGGCTTCCAAGCATCTCTCAAGGAAACTCAGTTTTCACACTCTATGCTTAGTGACCTTTGAGTGCATTATCTACGAATGAATCTGTTGGAGCATCCCACACAAACGAATGCTCCACATGCGGGTTTCACATGCCACCAACTCCACATTCACAGGCAACTTCAGCGCCACAGCCGTTTTCAGATAGCCCTCAATGCAAAGGCAGTAGACGCAAATATTGGTGTGAGAGCTAATTCAATCAAGGAAACACTGCATGTTGGTGAAGGGCATATTGAAGAAGGATCAGCAAAGTGGATCCTGTGGGAGAACAACTCCATTTGGCTCACTAACTTCACACACCATCAGGCTTCCAAGCAGCTCTCAAGGAAACTCAGTTTTCACACTCTACGCTTAGTGCCCTTTGAGTGCATTATCTAGGAATGAACCTGGTAGAGCATCCCACACAAACGAATGCTCCACATGCGGGTTTCACATGCCACCAACTCCACATTCACAGGCAACTTCAGCGCCACAGCCGTTTTCAGATAGCCCTCAATGCAAAGGCTCTAGACGCAAATATTGGTGTGAGAGCTAATTGAATCAAGAAAACACTGAATGTTGGTGAAGGGCATATTGAAGAAGGATCAGCCGAGTGGTTCTTGTGGGAGAACAACTCCATTTGGCTCACTAACTTCACACACCATCAGGCTTCCAAGCAGCTCTCAAGGAAGCTCAGTTTTCACACTCTATGCTTAGTGCCCTTTGTATGCCTAGGACTGAAGTGAACCTTGGTGAGCATCCCACACAAACGAATGCTCCACATGCGGGTTTCACATGCCACCAACTCCACATTCACAGGCAACTTCAGCGCCACAGCCGTTTTCAGATAGTTCTCAAAGCAAAGGCTCTAGACGCAAATATTGGTGTGAGAGCTAATTCAATAAAGGAAACACTGCATGTTGGTGAAGGGCATATTGAAGAAGGATCAGCCGAGTGGTTCTTGTGGGAGAATAACTCCATTTGGCTCACTAACTTCACACACCATCAGGCTTCCAAGCAGCTCTCAAGGAAACTCAGTTTTCACACTCTATGCTTAGTGCCCTTTGAATGCATTATCTAAGAATGAACCTGGTAGAGCATCCCACACAAACGAATGCTCCACATGCGGGTTTCACATGCCACCAACTCCACATTCACAGGCAACTTCAGCGCCACAGCTGTTTTCAGATAGCCCTCAATGCAAAGGCTCTAGACACAAATATTGGTGTGAGAGCTAATTCAATCAAGGAAACACTGCATGTTGGTGAAGGGCATATTGAAGAAGGATCAGCCGAGTGGTTCTTGTGGGAGAACAACTCCATTTGGCTCACTAACTTCACACACCATCAGGCTTCCAAGCAGCTCTCAAGGAAACTCAGTTTTCACACTCTATGCTTAGTGCCCTTTGTATGCCTAGGACTGAAATGAAGCTTTGTCAGCATCCCACACAAAAGAATGCTCCACATGCGGGTTTCACATGCCACCAACTCCACATTCACAGGCAACTTCAGCGCCACAGCTGTTTTCAGATAGTTCTCAATGCAAAGGCTCTAGACGCAAATATTGGTGTGAGAGCTAATTCAATCAAGGAAACACTGCATGTTGGTGAAGGGCATATTGAAGAAGGATCAGCCGAGTGGTTCTTGTGGGAGAACAAGTCCATTTGGCTCACTAATTTCACACACCATCAGGCTTCCAAGCAGCTCTCAAGGAAACTCAGTTTTCACACTGTATGCTTAGTGCCCTTTGAGTGCATTATCTAGGAATGAACCTGGTAGAGAATCCCACAAAAACGAATGCTCCACATGCGGGTTTCACATGCCACCAACTCCACATTCACAGGCAACTTCAGCGCCACAGCCGTTTTCAGATAGCCCTCAATGCAAAGGCTCTAGACGCAAATATTGGTGTGAGAGCTAATTGAATCAAGGAAACACTGCATGTTGGTGAAGGGCATATTGAAGAAGGATCAGCCGAGTGGTTCTTGTGGGAGAACAACTCCATTTGGCTCACTAGCTTCACACACCATCAGGCTTCCAAGCAGCTCTCAAGGAAACTCAGTTTTCACACTCTATGCTTAGTGCCCTTTGAGTGCATTATCTAGGAATGAACCTGGTAGAGCATCCCACACAAACGAATGCTCCACATGCGGGTTTCACATGCCACCAACTCCACATTCACAGGCAACTTCAGCGCCACAGCCGTTTCCAGATAGCCCTCAATGCAAAAGCTCTAGACGCAAATTTTGGTGTGAGAGCTAATTCAATCAAGGAAACACTGCATGTTGGTGAAGGGCATATTGAAGAAGGATCAGCAAAGTGGATCCTGTGGGAGAACAACTCCATTTGGCTCACTAACTTCACACACCATCAGGCTTCCAAGCAGCTCTCAAGGAAGCTCAGTTTTCACACTCTATGCTTAGTGCCCTTTGAGTGCATTATCTAGGAATGAACCTGGTAGAGCATCCCACACAAACGAATGCCCCACATGTGGGTTTCACATGCCACCAACTCCACATTCACAGGCAACTTCAGCGCCACAGCCGTTTTCAGATAGCCCTCAATGCAAAGGCTCTAGACGCAAATATTGGTGTGAGAGCTAATTCAATCAAGGAAACACTGCATGTTGGTGAAGGGCATATTGAAGAAGGATCAGCCGAGTGGTTCTTGTGGGAGAACAACTCCATTTGGCTCACTAACTTCACACACCATCAGGCTTCCAAGCAGCTCTCAAGGAAAACTCAGTTTTCACACTCTATGCTTAGTGCCCTTTGTATGCCTAGGACTGAAATGAAGCTTGGTCAGCATCCCACACAAAAGAATGCTCCACATGCGGGTTTCACATGCCACCAACTCCACATTCACAGGCAACTTCAGCGCCACAGCTGTTTTCAGATAGTTCTCAATGCAAAGGCTCTAGACGCAAATATTGGTGTGAGAGCTAATTCAATCAAGGAAACACTGCATGTTGGTGAAGGGCATATTGAAGAAGGATCAGCCCGAGTGGTTCTTGTTTGAGAACAAGTCCATTTGGCTCACTAATTTCACACACCATCAGGCTTCCAAGCAGCTCTCAAGGAAAGTCAGTTTTCACACTCTATGCTTAGTGCCCTTTGAGTGCATTATCTAGGAATGAACCTGGTAGAGAATCCCACAAAAACGAATGCTCCACATGCGGGTTTCACATGCCCACCAACTCCACAATTCACAGGCAACTTCAGCGCCACAGCCGTTTTCAGATAGCAGTCAATGCAAAGGCTGTAGACACAAATATTGGTGTGAGAGCTAATTCAATCAAGGAAACACTGCATGTTGGTGAAGGGCATATTGAAGAAGGATCAGCCGAGTGGTTCTTGTGGGAGAACAACTCCATTTGGCTCACTAGCTTCACACACCATCAGGCTTCCAAGCAGCTCTCAAGGAAACTCAGTTTTCACACTCTATGCTTAGTGCCCTTTGAGTGCATTATCTAGGAATGAACCTGGTAGAGCATCCCACACAAACGAATGCTCCACATGCGGGTTTCACATGCCACCAACTCCACATTCACAGGCAACTTCAGCGCCACAGCCGTTTTCAGATAGCCCTCAATGCAAAAGCTCTAGACGCAAATATTGGTGTGAGAGCTAATTCAATCAAGGAAACACTGCATGTTGGTGAAGGGCATATTGAAGAAGGATCAGCAAAGTGGATCCTGTGGGAGAACAACTCCATTTGGCTCACTAACTTCACACACCATCAGGCTTCCAAGCAGCTCTCAAGGAAGCTCAGTTTTCACACTCTATGCTTAGTGCCCTTTGAGTGCATTATCTAGGAATGAACCTGGTAGAGCATCCCACACAAACGAATGCTCCACATGCGGGTTTCACATGCCACCAACTCCACATTCACAGGCAACTTCAGCGCCACAGCTGTTTTCAGATAGCAGTCAATGCAAAGGCTCTAGACACAAATATTGGTGTGAGAGCTAATTCAATCAAGGAAACACTGCATGTTGGTGAAGGGCATATTGAAGAAGGATCAGCCGAGTGGTTCTTGTGGGAGAACAACTCCATTTGGCTCACTAACTTCACACACCATCAGGCTTCCAAGCAGCTCTCAAGGAAACTCAGTTTTCACACTCTATGCTTAGTGCCCTTTTAGTGCATTATCTAGGAATGAACCTGGTAGAGCATCCCACACAAACGAATGCCCCACATGCGGGTTTCACATGCCACCAACTCCACATTCACAGGCAACTTCAGCGCCACAGCCGTTTTCAGATAGCCCTCAATGCAAAGGCTCTAGACGCAAATATTGGTGTGAGAGCTAATTCAATCAAGGAAACACTGCATGTTGGTGAAGGGCATATTGAAGAAGGATCAGCCGAGTGGTTCTTGTGGGAGAACAACTCCATTTGGCTCACTAACTTCACACACCATCAGGCTTCCAAGCAGCTCTCAAGGAAACTCAGTTTTCACACTCTATGCTTAGTGCCCTTTGAGTGCATTATCTAGGAATGAACCTGGTAGAGCATCCCACACAAACGAATGCTCCACATGCGGGTTTCACATGCCACCAACTCCACATTCACAGGCAACTTCAGCGCCACAGCCATTTTCAGATAATTCTCAATGCAAAGGCTCTAGACGCAAATATTGGTGTGAGAGCTAATTCAATCAAGGAAACACTGCATGTTGGTGAAGGGCATATTGAAGAAGGATCAGCCGAGTGGTTCTTGTGGGACAACAACTCCATTTGGCTCACTAACTTCACACACCATCAGGCTTCCAAGCAGCTCTCAAGGAAACTCAGTTTTCACACTCTATGCTTAGTGCCCTTTGAGTGCATTATCTAGGAATGAACCTGGTAGAGCATCGCACACAAACGAATGCTCCACATGCGGGTTTCACATGCCACCAACTCCACATTCACAGGCAACTTCAGCGCCACAGCCGTTTTCAGATAGCCCTCAATGCAAAGGCTCTAGACGCAAATATTGGTGTGAGAGCTAATTCAATCAAGGAAACACTGCATGTTGGTGAAGGGCATATTGAAGAAGGATCAGCCAAGTGGATCCTGTGGGAGAACAACTCCATTTGGCTCACTAACTTCACACACCATCAGGCTTCCAAGCAGCTCTCAAGGAAACTCAGTTTTCACACTCTATGCTTAGTGCCCTTTGAGTGCATTATCTAGGAATGAACCTGGTAGAGCATCCCACAAAAACGAATGCTCCACATGCGGGTTTCACATGCCACCAACTCCACATTCACAGGCAACTTCAGCGCCACAGCCGTTTTCAGATAGCCCTCAATGCAAAGGCTCTAGACGCAAATATTGGTGTGAGAGCTAATTCAATCAAGGAAACACTGCATGTTGGTGAAGGGCATATTGAAGAAGGATCAGCCGAGTGGTTCTTGTGGGAGAACAATTCCATTTGGCTCACTAACTTCACACACCATCAGGTTTCCAAGCAGCTCTCAAGGAAACTCAGTTTTCACACTCTATGCTTAGTGCCCTTTGAGTGCATTATCTAGGAATGAACCTGGTAGAGCATCCCACACAAACGAATGCTCCACATGCGGGTTTCACATGCCACCAACTCCACATTCACAGGCAACTTCAGCGCCACAGCCGTTTTCAGATAGCCCTAAATGCAAAGGCTCTAGACGCAAATATTGGTGTGAGAGCTAATTCAATCAAGGAAACACTGCATGTTGGTGAAGGGCATATTGAAGAAGGATCAGCCGAGTGGTTCTTGTGGGAGAACAACTCCATTTGGCTCACTAACTTCACACACCATCAGGCTTCCAAGCAGCTCTCAAGGAAACTCAGTTTTCACACTCTAAGCTTAGTGCCCTTTGAGTGCATTATCTAGGAATGAACCTGTTGGAGCATCCCACACAAACGAATGCTCCACATGCGGGTTTCACATGCCACCAACTCCACATTCACAGGCAACTTCAGCGCCACAGCCATTTTCAGATAGTTCTCAATGCAAAGGCTCTAGATGCAAATATTGGTGTGAGAGCTAATTGAATCAAGGAAACACTGCATGTTGGTGAAGGGCATATTGAAGAAGGATCAGCCGAGTGGTTCTTGTGGGACAACAACTCCATTTGGCTCACTAACTTCACACACCATCAGGCTTCCAAGCAGCTCTCAAGGAAACTCAGTTTTCACACTCTATGCTTAGTGCCCTTTGAGTGCATTATCTACGAATGAACCTGTTGGAGCATCCCACACAAACGAATGCTCCACATGCGGGTTTCACATGCCACCAACTCCACATTCACAGGCAACTTCAGCGCCACAGCCGTTTTCAGATAGTTCTCAATGCAAAGGCTCTAGACGCAAATATTGGTGTGAGAGCTAATTCAATCAAGGAAACACTGCATGTTGGTGAAGGGCATATTGAAGAAGGATCAGCAAAGTGGATCCTGTGGGAGAACAACTCCATTTGGCTCACTAACTTCACACACCATCAGGCTTCCAAGCAGCTCTCAAGGAAACTCAGTTTTCACACTCTATGCTTAGTGCCCTTTGAGTGCATTATCTAGGAATGAACCTGGTAGAGCATCCCACAAAAACGAATGCTCCACATGCGGGTTTCACATGCCACCAACTCCACATTCACAGGCAACTTCAGCGCCACAGCCGTTTTCAGATAGCCCTCAATGCAAAGGCAGTAGACGCAAATATTGGTGTGAGAGCTAATTGAATCAAGGAAACACTGCATGTTGGTGAAGGGCATATTGAAGAAGGATCAGCCGAGTGGTTCTTGTGGGAGAACAACTCCATTTGGCTCACTAACTTCACACACCATCAGGCTTCCAAGCAGCTCTCAAGGAAACTCAGTTTTCACACTCTACGCTTAGTGCCCTTTGAGTGCATTATCTAGGAATGAACCTGGTAGAGCATCCCACACAAACGAATGCTCCACATGCGGGTTTCACATGCCACCAACTCCACATTCACAGGCAACTTCAGCGCCACAGCCGTTTTCAGATAGCCCTCAATGCAAAGGCTCTAGACGCAAATATTGGTGTGAGAGCTAATTGAATCAAGAAAACACTGAATGTTGGTGAAGGGCATATTGAAAAAGGATCAGCCGAGTGGTTCTTGTGGGAGAACAACTCCATTTGGCTCACTAACTTCACACACCATCAGGCTTCCAAGCAGCTCTCAAGGAAACTCAGTTTTCACACTCTATGCTTAGTGCCCTTTGTATGCCTAGGACTGAAGTGAACCTTGGTGAGCATCCCACACAAACGAATGCTCCACATGCGGGTTTCACATGCCACCAACTCCACATTCACAGGCAACTTCAGCGCCACAGCCGTTTTCAGATAGTTCTCAATGCAAAGGCTCTAGACGCAAATATTGGTGTGAGAGCTAATTGAATCAAGGAAACACTGCATGTTGGTGAAGGGCATATTGAAGAAGGATCAGCCGAGTGGTTCTTGTGGGACAACAACTCCATTTGGCTCACTAACTTCACACACCATCAGGCTTCCAAGCAGCTCTCAAGGAAACTCAGTTTTCACACTCTATGCTTAGTGCCCTTTGAGTGCATTATCTAGGAATGAACCTGTTGGAGCATCCCACACAAACGAATGCTCCACATGCGGGTTTCACATGCCACCAACTCCACATTCACAGGCAACTTCAGCGCCACAGCCGTTTTCAGATAGCCCTCAATGCAAAGGCAGTAGACGCAAATATTGGTGTGAGAGCTAATTGAATCAAGGAAACACTGCATGTTGGTGAAGGGCATATTGAAGAAGGATCAGCCGAGTGGTTCTTGTGGGAGAACAACTCCATTTGGCTCACTAACTTCACACACCATCAGGCTTCCAAGCAGCTCTCAAGGAAACTCAGTTTTCACACTCTACGCTTAGTGCCCTTTGAGTGCATTATCTAGGAATGAACCTGGTAGAGCATCCCACACAAACGAATGCTCCACATGCGGGTTTCACATGCCACCAACTCCACATTCACAGGCAACTTCAGCGCCACAGCCGTTTTCAGATAGCCCTCAATGCAAAGGCTCTAGACGCAAATATTGGTGTGAGAGCTAATTGAATCAAGAAAACACTGAATGTTGGTGAAGGGCATATTGAAGAAGGATCAGCCGAGTGGTTCTTGTGGGAGAACAACTCCATTTGGCTCACTAACTTCACACACCATCAGGCTTCCAAGCAGCTCTCAAGGAAACTCAGTTTTCACACTCTATGCTTAGTGCCCTCTGAGTGCATTATCTACGAATGAACCTGTTGGAGCATCCCACACAAACGAATGCTCCACATGCGGGTTTCACATGCCACCAACTCCACATTCACAGGCAACTTCAGCGCCACAGCCGTTTTCAGATAGTTCTCAATGCAAAGGCTCTAGACGCAAATATTGGTGTGAGAGCTAATTCAATCAAGGAAACACTGCATGTTGGTGAAGGGCATATTGAAGAAGGATCAGCAAAGTGGATCCTGTGGGAGAACAACTCCATTTGGCTCACTAACTTCACACACCATCAGGCTTCCAAGCAGCTCTCAAGGAAACTCAGTTTTCACACTCTATGCTTAGTGCCCTTTGAGTGCATTATCTAGGAATGAACCTGGTAGAGCATCCCACACAAACGAATGCTCCACATGCGGGTTTCACATGCCACCAACTCCACATTCACAGGCAACTTCAGCGCCACAGCCGTTTTCAGATAGTTCTCAATGCAAAGGCTCTAGACGCAAATATTGGTGTGAGAGCTAATTCAATCAAGGAAACACTGCATGTTGGTGAAGGGCATATTGAAGAAGGATCAGCCGAGTGGTTCTTGTGGGAGAACAACTCCATTTGGCTCACTAACTTCACACACCATCAGGCTTCCAAGCAGCTCTCAAGGAAACTCAGTTTTCACACTCTATGCTTAGTGCCCTTTGAATGCATTATCTAAGAATGAACCTGGTAGAGCATCCCACACAAACGAATGCTCCACATGCGGGTTTCACATGCCACCAACTCCACATTCACAGGCAACTTCAGCGCCACAGCCGTTTTCAGATAGCCCTCAATGCAAAGGCTCTAGACACAAATATTGGTGTGAGAGCTAATTCCATCAAGGAAACACTGCATGTTGGTGAAGGGCATATTGAAGAAGGATCAGCCGAGTGCTTCTTGTGGGAGAACAACTCCATTTGGCTCACTAACTTCACACACCATCAGGCTTCCAAGCAGCTCTCAAGGAAACTCAGTTTTCACACTCTATGCTTAGTGCCCTTTGTATGCCTAGGACTGAAATGAAGCTTTGTCAGCATCCCACACAAAAGAATGCTCCACATGCGGGTTTCACATGCCACCAACTCCACATTCACAGGCAACTTCAGCGCCACAGCTGTTTTCAGATAGTTCTCAATGCAAAGGCTCTAGACGCAAATATTGGTGTGAGAGCTAATTCAATCAAGGAAACACTGCATGTTGGTGAAGGGCATATTGAAGAAGGATCAGCCGAGTGGTTCTTGTGGGAGAACAAGTCCATTTGGCTCACTAATTTCACACACCATCAGGCTTCCAAGCAGCTCTCAAGGAAACTCAGTTTTCACACTCTATGCTTAGTGCCCTTTGAGTGCATTATCTAGGAATGAACCTTGTAGAGAATCCCACAAAAACGAATGCTCCACATGCGGGTTTCACATGCCACCAACTCCACATTCACAGGCAACTTCAGCGCCACAGCCGTTTTCAGATAGCAGTCAATGCAAAGGCTCTAGACGCAAATATTGGTGTGAGAGCTAATTGAATCAAGGAAACACTGCATGTTGGTGAAGGGCATATTGAAGAAGGATCAGCCGAGTGGTTCTTGTGGGAGAACAACTCCATTTGGCTCACTAACTTCACACACCATCAGGCTTCCAAGCAGCTCTCAAGGAAACTCAGTTTTCACACTCTACGCTTAGTGCCCTTTGAGTGCATTATCTAGGAATGAACCTGGTAGAGCATCCCACACAAACGAATGCTCCACATGCGGGTTTCACATGCCACCAACTCCACATTCACAGGCAACTTCAGCGCCACAGCCGTTTTCAGATAGCCCTCAATGCAAAGGCTCTAGACGCAAATATTGGTGTGAGAGCTAATTCAATCAAGAAAACACTGAATGTTGGTGAAGGGCATATTGAAGAAGGATCAGCCGAGTGCTTCTTGTGGGAGAACAACTCCATTTGGCTCACTAACTTCACACACCATCAGGCTTCCAAGCAGCTCTCAAGGAAACTCAGTTTTCACACTCTATGCTTAGTGCCCTTTGTATGCCTAGGACTGAAATGAAGCTTTGTCAGCATCCCACACAAAAGAATGCTCCACATGCGGGTTTCACATGCCACCAACTCCACATTCACAGGCAACTTCAGCGCCACAGCTGTTTTCAGATAGTTCTCAATGCAAAAGCTCTAGACGCAAATATTGGTGTGAGAGCTAATTCAATCAAGGAAACACTGCATGTTGGTGAAGGGCATATTGAAGAAGGATCAGCCGAGTGGTTCTTGTGGGAGAACAAGTCCATTTGGCTCACTAATTTCACACACCATCAGGCTTCCAAGCAGCTCTCAAGGAAACTCAGTTTTCACACTCTATGCTTAGTGCCCTTTGAGTGCATTATCTAGGAATGAACCTGCTAGAGAATCCCACAAAAACGAATGCTCCACATGCGGGTTTCACATGCCACCAACTCCACATTCACAGGCAACTTCAGCGCCACAGCCGTTTTCAGATAGCAGTCAATGCAAAGGCTGTAGACACAAATATTGGTGTGAGAGCTAATTCAATAAAGGAAACACTGCATGTTGGTGAAGGGCATATTGAAGAAGGATCAGCCGAGTGGTTCTTGTGGGAGAACAACTCCATTTGGCTCACTAGCTTCACACACCATCAGGCTTCCAAGCAGCTCTCAAGGAAACTCAGTTTTCACACTCTATGCTTAGTGCCCTTTGAGTGCATTATCTAGGAATGAACCTGGTTGGGCATCCCACACAAACGAATGCTCCACATGCGGGTTTCACATGCCACCAACTCCACATTCACAGGCAACTTCAGCGCCACAGCCGTTTTCAGATAGCCCTCAATGCAAAAGCTCTAGACGCAAATATTGGTGTGAGAGCTAATTCAATCAAGGAAACACTGCATGTTGGTGAAGGGCATATTGAAGAAGGATCAGCAAAGTGGATCCTGTGGGAGAACAACTCCATTTGGCTCACTAACTTCACACACCATCAGGCTTCCAAGCAGCTCTCAAGGAAGCTCAGTTTTCACACTCTATGCTTAGTGCCCTTTGAGTGCATTATCTAGGAATGAACCTGGTAGAGCATCCCACACAAACGAATGCTCCACATGCGGGTTTCACATGCCACCAACTCCACATTCTCAGGCAACTTCAGCGCCACAGCCGTTTTCAGATAGCAGTCAATGCAAAGGCTCTAGACACAAATATTGGTGTGAGAGCTAATTCAATCAAGGAAACACTGCATGTTGGTGAAGGGCATATTGAAGAAGGATCAGCCGAGTGGTTCTTGTGGGAGAACAACTCCATTTGGCTCACTAACTTCACACACCATCAGGCTTCCAAGCAGCTCTCAAGGAAACTCAGTTTTCACACTCTATGCTTAGTGCCCTTTGAGTGCATTATCTAGGAATGAACCTGGTAGAGCATCCCACACAAACGAATGCCCCACATGTGGGTTTCACATGCCACCAACTCCACATTCACAGGCAACTTCAGCGCCACAGCCGTTTTCAGATAGCCCTCATTGCAAAGGCTCTAGACGCAAATATTGGTGTGAGAGCTAATTCAATCAAGGAAACACTGCATGTTGGTGAAGGGCATATTGAAGAAGGATCAGCCGAGTGGTTCTTGTGGGAGAACAACTCCATTTGGCTCACTAACTTCACACACCATCAGGCTTCAAAGCAGCTCTCAAGGAAACTCAGTTTTCACACTCTATGCTTAGTGCCCTTTGTATGCCTAGGACTGAAATGAAGCTTGGTCAGCATCCCACACAAAAGAATGCTCCACATGCGGGTTTCACATGCCACCAACTCCACATTCACAGGCAACTTCAGCGCCACAGCTGTTTTCAGATAGTTCTCAATGCAAAGGCTCTAGACGCAAATATTGGTGTGAGAGCTAATTCAATCAAGGAAACACTGCATGTTGGTGAAGGGCATATTGAAGAAGGATCAGCCGAGTGGTTCTTGTGGGAGAACAAGTCCATTTGGTTCACTAATTTCACACACCATCAGGCTTCCAAGCAGCTCTCAAGGAAAGTCAGTTTTCACACTCTATGCTTAGTGCCCTTTGAGTGCATTATCTAGGAATGAACCTGGTAGAGAATCCCACAAAAACGAATGCTCCACATGCGGGTTTCACATGCCACCAACTCCACATTCACAGGCAACTTCAGCGCCACAGCCGTTTTCAGATAGCAGTCAATGCAAAGGCTGTAGACACAAATATTGGTGTGAGAGCTAATTCAATAAAGGAAACACTGCATGTTGGTGAAGGGCATATTGAAGAAGGATCAGCGAGTGGTTCTTGTGGGAGAACAACTCCATTTGGCTCACTAGCTTCACACACCATCAGGCTTCCAAGCAGCTCTCAAGGAAACTCAGGTTTCACACTCTATGCTTAGTGCCCTTTGAGTGAATTATCTAGGAATGAACCTGGTAGAGCATCCCACACAAACGAATGCTCCACATGCGGGTTTCACATGCCACCAACTCCACATTCACAGGCAACTTCAGCGCCACAGCCGTTTTCAGATAGCCCTCAATGCAAAAGCTCTAGACGCAAATATTGGTGTGAGAGCTAATTCAATCAAGGAAACACTGCATGTTGGTGAAGGGCATATTGAAGAAGGATCAGCAAAGTGGATCCTGTGGGAGAACAACTCCATTTGGCTCACTAACTTCACACACCATCAGGCTTCCAAGCAGCTCTCAAGGAAGCTCAGTTTTCACACTCTATGCTTAGTGCCCTTTGAGTGCATTATCTAGGAATGAACCTGGTAGAGCATCCCACACAAACGAATGCTCCACATGCGGGTTTCACATGCCACCAACTCCACATTCACAGGCACTTCAGCGCCAGAGCCGTTTTCAGATAGCAGTCAATGCAAAGGCTCTAGACACAAATATTGGTGTGAGAGCTAATTCAATCAAGAAACACTGCATGTTGGTGAAGGGCATATTGAAGAAGGATCAGCCGAGTGGTTCTTGTGGGAGAACAACTCCATTTGGCTCACTAACTTCACACACCATCAGGCTTCAAGCAGCTCTCAAGGAAACTCAGTTTTCACACTCTATGCTTAGTGCCCTTTGAGTGCATTATCTAGGAATGAACCTGGTAGAGCATCCCACACAAACGAATGCCCCACATGCGGGTTTCACATGCCACCAACTCCACATTCACAGGCAACTTCAGCGCCACAGCCGTTTTCAGATAGCCCTCAATGCAAAGGCTCTAGACGCAAATATTGGTGTGAGAGCTAATTCAATCAAGGAAACACTGCATGTTGGTGAAGGGCATATTGAAGAAGGATCAGCCGAGTGGTTCTTGTGGGACAACAACTCCATTTGGCTCACTAACTTCACACACCATCAGGCTTCCAAGCAGCTCTCAAGGAAACTCAGTTTTCACACTCTATGCTTAGTGCCCTTTGAGTGCATTATCTAGGAATGAACCTGGTAGAGCATCCCACACAAACGAATGCCCCACATGCGGGTTTCACATGCCACCAACTCCACATTCACAGGCAACTTCAGCGCCACAGCCATTTTCAGATAGTTCTCAATGCAAAGGCTCTAGACGCAAATATTGGTGTGAGAGCTAATTCAATCAAGGAAACACTGCATGTTGGTGAAGGGCATATTGAAGAAGGATCAGCCGAGTGGTTCTTGTGGGACAACAACTCCATTTGGCTCACTAACTTCACACACCATCAGGCTTCCAAGCAGCTCTCAAGGAAACTCAGTTTTCACACTCTATGCTTAGTGCCCTTTGAGTGCATTATCTAGGAATGAACCTGGTAGAGCATCGCACACAAACGAATGCTCCACATGCGGGTTTCACATGCCACCAACTTCTCCCCACATTCACAGGCAACTTCAGCGCCACAGCCGTTTTCAGATAGCCCTCAATGCAAAGGCTCTAGACGCAAATATTGGTGTGAGAGCTAATTCAATCAAGGAAACACTGCATGTTGGTGAAGGGCATATTGAAGAAGGATCAGCCGAGTGGTTCTTGTGGGAGAACAACTCCATTTGGCTCACTAACTTCACACACCATCAGGCTTCCAAGCAGCTCTCAAGGAAACTCAGTTTTCACACTCTATGCTTAGTGCCCTTTGTATGCCTAGGCCTGAAATGAAGCTTGGTCAGCATCCCACACAAAAGAATGCTCCACATGCGGGTTTCACATGCCACCAACTCCACATTCACAGGCAACTTCAGCGCCACAGCTGTTTTCAGATAGTTCTCAATGCAAAGGCTCTAGACGCAAATATTGGTGTGAGAGCTAATTCAATCAAGGAAACACTGCATGTTGGTGAAGGGCATATTGAAGAAGGATCAGCCGAGTGGTTCTTGTGGGAGAACAACTCCATTTGGCTCACTAATTTCACACACCATCAGGCTTCCAAGCAGCTCTCAAGGAAACTCAGTTTTCACACTCTATGCTTAGTGCCCTTTGAGTGCATTATCTAGGAATGAACCTGGTAGAGAATCCCACAAAAACGAATGCTCCACATGCGGGTTTCACATGCCACCAACTCCACATTCACAGGCAACTTCAGCGCCACAGCCGTTTTCAGATAGCCCTCAATGCAAAGGCTGTAGACACAAATATTGGTGTGAGAGCTAATTCAATAAAGGAAACACTGCATGTTGGTGAAGGGCATATTGAAGAAGGATCAGCAAAGTGGATCCTGTGGGAGAACAACTCCATTTGGCTCACTAACTTCACACACCATCAGGCTTCCAAGCAGCTCTCAAGGAAACTCAGTTTTCACACTCTATGCTTAGTGCCCTTTGAGTGCATTATCTAGGAATGAACCTGGTAGAGCATCCCACACAAACGAATGCTCCACATGCGGGTTTCACATGCCACCAACTCCACATTCATAGGCAACTTCAGCGCCACAGCCGTTTGCAGACAGCCCTCAATGCAAAGGCTCTAGACGCAAATATTGGTGTGAGAGCTAATTGAATCAAGGAAACACTGCATGTTGGTGAAGGGCATATTGAAGAAGGATCACCCGAGTGGATCTTGTGGGAGAACAACTCCATTTGGCTCACTAAATTCACACACCATCAGGCTTCCAAGCAGCTCTCAAGGAAACTCAGTTTTCACACTCTATCCTTAGTGCCCTTTGAGTGCCTAGGACTGAAATGAAGCTTGGTGAGGATCCCACACAAACGAATGCTCCACATGCGGGTTTCACATGCCACCAACTCCACATTCTCAGGCAACTTCAGCGCCACAGCCGTTTTCAGATAGCCCTCAATGCAAAGGCTCTAGACGCAAATATTGGTGTGAGAGCTAATTCAATCAAGGAAACAGTGCCTGTTGGTGAAGGGCATATTGAAGAAGGATCAGCCGAGTGGTTCTTGTGGGAGAACAACTCCATTTGGCTCACTAACTTCACACACCATCAGGCTTCCAAGCAGCTCTCAAGGAAACTCAGTTTTCACACTCTATGCTTAGTGCCCTTTGAGTGCATTATCTAGGAATGAACCTGGTAGAGCATCCCACAAAAACGAATGCTCCACATGCGGGTTTCACATGCCACCAACTCCACATTCACAGGCAACTTCAGCGCCACAGCCGTTTGCAGATAGCCCTCAATTCAAAGGCTCTAGACGCAAATATTGGTGTGAGAGCTAATTCAATCAAGGAAACACTGCATGTTGGTGAAGGGCATATTGAAGAAGGATCAGGAGAGTGGTTCTTGTGGGAGAACAACTCCATTTGGCTCACTAACTTCACATACCATCAGGCTTCCAAGCAGCTCTCAAGGAAACTCAGTTTTCACATTCTATGCTTAGTGCCCTTTGAGTGCATTATCTAGGAATGAACCTGGTAGAGCATCCCACACAAACGAATGCTCCACATGCGGGTTTCACATGCCACCAACTCCACATTCACAGGCAACTTCAGCGCCACAGCCGTTTTCAGATAGCCCTCAATGCAAAGGCTCTAGACGCAAATATTGGTGTGAGAGCTAATTCAATCAAGGAAACACTGCATGTTGGTGAAGGGCATATTGAAGAAGGATCAGCCGAGTGGTTCTTGTGGGAGAACAACTCCATTTGGCTCACTAACTTCACACACCATCAGGCTTCCAAGCAGCTCTCAAGGAAACTCAGTTTTCACACTCTATGCTTAGTGCCCTTTGAGTGCATTATCTAGGAATGAACCTGGTAGAGCATCCCACACAAACGAATGCTCCACATGCGGGTTTCACATGCCACCAACTCCACATTCACAGGCAAATTCAGCGCCACAGCCGTTTGCAGATAGTTCTCAATGCAAAGGCTCTAGACGCAAATATTGGTGTGAGAGCTAATTCAATCAAGGAAACAGTGCATGTTGGTGAAGGGCATATTGAAGAAGGATCAGCCGAGTGGTTCTTGTGGGAGAACAACTCCATTTGGCTCACTAACTTCACATACCATCAGGCTTCCAAGCAGCTCTCAAGGAAACTCAGTTTTCACACTCTATGCTTAGTGCCCTTTGAGTGCATTATCTAGGAATGAACCTGGTAGAGCATCCCACACAAACGAATGCTCCACATGCGGGTTTCACATGCCACCAACTCCACATTCACAGGCAACTTCAGCGCCACAGCCGTTTTCAGATAGCCCTCAATGCAAAGGCTCTACGCAAATATTGGTGTGAGAGCTAATTCAATCAAGGAAACACTGCATGTTGGTGAAGGGCATATTGAAGAAGGATCAGCAAAGTGGTTCTTGTGGGAGAACAACTCCATTTGGCTCACTAACTTCACACAACATCAGGCTTCCAAGCAGCTCTCAAGGAAACTCAGTTTTCACATTCTATGCTTAGTGCCCTTTGAGTGCATTATCTAGGAATGAACCTGGTAGAGCATCCCACACAAACGAATGCTCCACATGCGGGTTTCACATGCCACCAACTCCACATTCACAGGCAACTTCAGCGCCACAGCCGTTTTCAGATAGTTCTCAATGCAAAGGCTGTAGACGCAAATATTGGTGTGAGAGCTAATTCAATCAAGGAAACACTGCATGTTGGTGAAGGGCATATTGATGAAGGATCAGCCAAGTGGATCTTGTGGGAGAACAACTCCATTTGGCTCACTAACTTCACACACCATCAGGCTTCCAAGCAGCTCTCAAGGAAACTCAGTTTTCACACTCTATGCTTAGTGCCCTTTGAGTGCATTATCTAGGAATGAACCTGGTAGAGCATCCCACACAAACGAATGCTCCACGTGCGGGTTTCACATGCCACCAACTCCACATTCACAAGCAACTTCAGCGCCACAGCTGTTTGCAGATAGCCCTCAATGCAAAGGCTCTAGACGCAAATA
>NW_026698634.1:0-38962 GCF_030435755.1 Ochotona princeps
TATGCTTAGAGCCCTTTGAGTGCATTATCTAGGAATGAACCTGGTAGAGCATCCCACACAAACGAATGCTCCACATGCGGGTTTCACATGCCACCAACTCCACATTGACAGGCAACTTCAGCGCCACAGCCGTTTTCAGATAGCCCTCAATGCAAAGGCTCTAGACGCAAATATTGGTGTGAGAGCTAATTCAATCAAGGAAACAGTGCATGTTGGTGAAGGGCATATTGAAGAAGGATCAGCCGAGTGGTTCTTGTGGGAGAACAACTCCATTTGGCTCACTAACTTCACACACCATCAGGCTTCCAAGCAGCTCTCAAGGAAACTCAGTTTTCACACTCTATGCTTAGTGCCCTTTGAGTGCATTATCTAGGAATGAACCTGGTAGAGCATCCCACACAAACGAATGCTCCACATGCGGGTTTCACATGCCACCAACTCCACATTCACAGGCAACTTCAGCGCCACAGCCGTTTTCAGATAGCCCTCAATGCAAAGGCTCTAGACGCAAATATTGGTGTGAGAGCTAATTCAATCAAGGAAACACTGCATGTTGGTGAAGGGCATATTGAAGAAGGATCAGCCGAGTGGTTCTTGTGGAGAACAACTCCATTTGGCTCACTAACTTCACACACCATCAGGCTTCCAAGCAGCTCTCAAGGAAACTCAGTTTTCACACTCTATGCTTAGTGCCCTTTGAGTGCATTATCTAGGAATGAACCTGGTAGAGCATCCCACACAAACGAATGCTCCACATGCGGGTTTTGACATGCCACCAACTCCACATTCTCAGGCAACTTCAGCGCCACAGCCGTTTTCAGATAGCCCTCAATGCAAAGGCTCTAGACACAAATATTGGTGTGAGAGCTAATTCAATCAAGGAAACATTGCATGTTGGTGAAGGGCATATTGAAGAAGGATCAGCCGAGTGGTTCTTGTGGGAGAACAACTCCATTTGGCTCACTAACTTCACACACCATCAGGCTTCCAAGCAGCTCTCAAGGAAACTCAGTTTTCACACTCTATGCTTAGTGCCCTTTGAGTGCATTATCTAGGAATGAAACTGGTAGAGCATCCCACACAAACGAATGCTCCACATGCGGGTTTCACATGCCATCAACTCCACATTCACAAGCAACTTCAGCGCCACAGCCGTTTTCAGATAGCCCTCAATGCAAAGGCTCTAGACGCAAATATTGGTGTGAGAGCTAATTCAATCAAGGAAACACTGCATGTTGGTGAAGGGCATATTGAAGAAGGATCAGCCGAGTGGTTCTTGTGGGAGAACAACTCCATTTGGCTCACTAACTTCACACACCATCAGGCTTCCAAGCAGCTCTCAAGGAAACTCAGTTTTCACACTCTATGCTTAGTGCCCTTTGAGTGCATTATCTAGGAATGAACCTGGTAGAGCATCCACACAAACGAATGCTCCACATGCGGGTTTCACATGCCACCAACTCCACATTGACAGACAACTTCAGCGCCACAGCCGTTTTCAGATAGCCCTCAATGCAAAGGCTCTAGATGCAAATATTGGTGTGGGGGATAATTCAATCAAGGAAACACTGCATGTTGGTGAAGGGCATATTGAAGAAGTATCAGCTGAGTGGTTCTTGTGGGAGAAAAACTCCATTTGACTCACTAACTTCACACACCATCAGGCTTCCAAGCAACTCTCAAGGAAACTCAGTTTTCACACTCTATGTTTAGTGCCCTTTGAGTGCATTATCTAGGAATGAACCTGGTAGAGCATCCCACACAAACGAATGCTCCACATGCGGGTTTCACATGCCACCAACTCCACATTCTCAGGCAACTTCAGCGCCACAGCCGTTTTCAGATAGCCCTCAATGCAAAGGCTCTAGACACAAATATTGGTGTGAGAGCTAATTCAATCAAGGAAACACTGCATGTTGCTGAAGGGCATATTGAAGAAGGATCAGCCGAGTGGTTCTTGTGGGAGAACAACTCCATTTGGCTCACTAACTTCACACACCATCAGGCTTCCAAGCAGCTCTCAAGGAAACTCAGTTTTCACACTCTATGCTTAGTGCCCTTTGAGTGCATTATCTAGGAATGAACCTGGTAGAGCATCCCACACAAACGAATGCTCCACATGCGGGTTTCACATGCCACCAACTCCACATTGACAAGCAACTTCAGCGCCACAGCCGTTTTCAGATAGCCCTCAATGCAAAGGCTCTAGACGCAAATATTGGTGTGAGAGCTAATTCAATCAAGGAAACACTGCATGTTGGTGAAGGGCATATTGAAGAAGGATCAGCCGAGTGGTTCTTGTGGGAGAACAACTCCATTTGGCTCACTAACTTCACACACCATCAGGCTTCCAAGCAGCTCTCAAGGAAACTCAGTTTTCACACTCTATGCTTAGTGCCCTTTGAGTGCATTATCTAGGAATGAACCTGGTAGAGCATCCCACACAAACGAATGCTCCACATGCGGGTTTCACATGCCACCAACTCCACATTGACAGACAACTTCAGCGCCACAGCCGTTTTCAGATAGCCCTCAATGCAAAGGCTCTAGATGCAAATATTGGTGTGGGGGATAATTCAATCAATGAAACACTGCATGTTGGTGAAGGGCATATTGAAGAAGGATCAGCTGAGTGGTTCTTGTGGGAGAAAAACTCCATTTGACTCACTAACTTCACACACCATCAGGCTTCCAAGCAGCTCTCAAGGAAACTCAGTTTTCACACTCTATGTTTAGTGCCCTTTGAGTGCATTATCTAGGAATGAACCTGGTAGAGCATCCCACACAAACGAATGCTCCACATGCGGGTTTCACATGCCACCAACTCCACATTCACAGGCAACTTCAGCGCCACAGCTGTTTTCAGATAGCCCTCAATGCAAAGGCTCTAGACGCAAATATTGGTGTGAGAGCTAATTCAATCAAGGAAACACTGCATGTTGGTGAAGGGCATATTGAAGAAGGATCAGCCGAGTGGTTCTTGTGGGAGAACAACTCCATTTGGCTCACTAACTTCACACACCATCAGGCTTCCAAGCAGCTCTCAAGGAAACTCAGTTTTCACACTCTATGCTTAGTGCCCTTTGAGTGCCTAGGACTGAAATGAAGCATGGGGAGCATCCCACACATACGAATGCTCCACATGCGGGTTTCACATGCCACCAACTCCACATTCACAGGCAACTTCAGCGCCACAGCCGTTTCAGATAGCCCTCAATGCAAAGGCTCTAGACGCAAATATTGCTGTGAGAGCTAATTCAATCAAGGAAACACTGCATGTTGGTGAAGGGCATATTGAAGAAGGATCAGCCGAGTGGTTCTTGTGGGAGAACAACTCCATTTGGCTCATTAACTTCACACACCATCAGGCTTCCAAGCAGCTCTCAAGGAAACTCAGTTTTCACACTCTATGCTTAGTGCCCTTTGAGTGCATTATCTAGGAATGAACCTGGTAGAGCATCCCACACAAACGAATGCTCCACATGCGGGTTTCACATGCCACCAACTCCACATTCACAGGCAACTTCAGCGCCACAGCTGTTTTCAGATAGCCCTCAATGCAAAGGCTCTAGACGCAAATATTGGTGTGAGAGCTTATTCAATCAAGGAAACACTGCATGTTGGTGAAGGGCATATTGAAGAAGGATCAGCCGAGTGGTTCTTGTGGGAGAACAACTCCATTTGGCTCACTAACTTCACACACCATCAGGCTTCCAAGCAGCTCTCAAGGAAACACAGTTTTCACACTCTATGCTTAGTGCCCTTTGAGTGCATTATCTAGGAATGAACCTGGCAGAGCATCCCACACAAACGAATGCTCCACATGCGGGTTTCACATGCCACCAACTCCACATTCTCACGCAACTTCAGCGCCACAGCCGTTTTCAGATAGCCCTCAATGCAAAGGTTCTAGACGCAAATATTGGTGTGAGAGCTAATTCAATCAAGGAAACACTGCATGTTGGTGAAGGGCATATTGAAGAAGGATCAGCCGAGTGGTTCTTGTGGGAGAACAACTTCATTTGGCTCACTAACTTCACACACCATCAGGCTTCCAAGCAGCTCTCAAGGAAACTCAGTTTTCACACTCTATGCTCAGTGCCCTTTGAGTGCATTATCTAGGAATGAAACTGGTAGAGCATCCCACACAAACGAATGCTCCACATGCGGGTTTCACATGACACCAACTCCACATTCACAGGCAACTTCAGCGCCACAGCTGTTTTCAGATAGCCCTCAATGCAAAGGCTCTAGACGCAAATATTGGTGTGAGAGCTAATTCAATCAAGGAAACACTGCATGTTGGTGAAGGGCATATTGAAGAAGGATCAGCCGAGTGGTTCTTGTGGGAGAACAACTCCATTTGGCTCACTAACTTCACACACCATCAGGCTTCCAAGCAGCTCTCAAGGAAACTCAGTTTTCACACTCTATGCTTAGTGCCTTTTGAGTGCCTAGGACTGAAATGAAGCATGGGGAGCATCCCACACATACGAATGCTCCACATGCGGGTTTCACATGCCACCAACTCCACATTCACAGGCAACTTCAGCGCCACAGCCGTTTTCAGATAGCCCTCAATGCAAAGGCTCTAGACGCAAATATTGGTGTGAGAGCTAATTCAATCAAGGAAACACTGCATGTTGGTGAAGGGCATATTGAAGAAGGATCAGCCGAGTGGTTCTTGTGGGAGAACAACTCCATTTGGCTCACTAACTTCACACACCATCAGGCTTCCAAGCAGCTCTCAAGGAAACTCAGTTTTCACACTCTATGCTTAGTGCCCTTTGAGTGCCTAGGACTGAAATGAAGCATGGGGAGCATCCCACACATACGAATGCTCCACATGCGGGTTTCACATGCCACCAACTCCACATTCACAGGCAACTTCAGCGCCACAGCCGTTTTCAGATAGCCCTCAATGCAAAGGCTCTAGACGCAAATATTGGTGTGAGAGCTAATTCAATCAAGGAAACACTGCATGTTGGTGAAGGGCATATTGAAGAAGGATCAGCCGAGTGGTTCTTGTGGGAGAACAACTCCATTTGGCTCACTAACTTCACACACCATCAGGCTTCCAAGCAGCTCTCAAGGAAACTCAGTTTTCACACTCTATGCTCAGTGCCCTTTGAGTGCATTATCTAGGAATGAACCTGGTAGAGCATCCCACACAAACGAATGCTCCACATGCGGGTTTCACATGCCACCAACTCCACATTGACAGGCAACTTCAGCGCCACAGCCGTTTTCAGATAGCCCTCAATGCAAAGGCTCTAGACGCAAATATTGGTGTGAGAGCTAATTCAATCAAGGAAACACTGCATGTTGGTGAAGGGCATATTGAAGAAGGATCAGCCGAGTGGTTCTTGTGGGAGAACAACTCCATTTGGCTCACTAACTTCACACACCATCAGGCTTCCAAGCAGCTCTCAAGGAAACTCAGTTTTCACACTCTATGCTTAGTGCCCTTTGAGTGCATTATCTAGGAATGAACCTGGCAGAGCATCCCACACAAACGAATGCTCCACATGCGGGTTTCACATGCCACCAACTCCACATTCTCAGGCAACTTCAGCGCCACAGCCGTTTTCAGATAGCCCTCAATGCAAAGGCTCTAGACACAAATATTGGTGTGAGAGCTAATTCAATCAAGGAAACACTGCATGTTGCTGAAGGGCATATTGAAGAAGGATCAGCCGAGTGGTTCTTGTGGGAGAACAACTCCATTTGGCTCACTAACTTCACACACCATCAGGCTTCCAAGCAGCTCTCAAGGAAACTCAGTTTTCACACTCTATGCTTAGTGCCCTTTGAGTGCATTATCTAGGAATGATACTGGTAGAGCATCCCACACAAACGAATGCTCCACATGCGGGTTTCACATGCCACCAACTCCACATTCACAGGCAACTTCAGCGCCACAGCCGTTTTCAGATAGCCCTCAATGCAAAGGCTCTAGACACAAATATTGGTGTGAGAGCTAATTCAATCAAGGAAACACTGCATGTTGGTGAAGGGCATATTGAAGAAGAATCAGCCGAGTGGTTCTTGTGGGAGAACAACTCCATTTGGCTCACTAACTTCACACACCATCAGGCTTCCAAGCAGCTCTCAAGGAAACTCAGTTTTCACACTCTATGCTTAGTGCCCTTTGAGTGCATTATCTAGGAATGAACCTGGTAGAGCATCCCACACAAACGAATGCTCCACATGCGGGTTTCACATGCCACCAACTCCACATTGACAGACAACTTCAGCGCCACAGCCGTTTTCAGATAGCCCTCAATGCAAAGGCTCTAGATGCAAATATTGGTGTGGGGGATAATTCAATCAATGAAACACTGCATGTTGGTGAAGGGCATATTGAAGAAGGATCAGCCGAGTGGTTCTTGTGGGAGAACAACTCCATTTGGCTCACTAACTTCACACACCATCAGGCTTCCAAGCAGCTCTCAAGGAAACTCAGTTTTCACACTCTATGCTTAGTGCCCTTTGAGTGCCTAGGACTGAAATGAAGCATGGGGAGCATCCCACACATACGAATGCTCCACATGCGGGTTTCACATGCCACCAACTCCACATTCACAGGCAACTTCAGCGCCACAGCCGTTTTCAGATAGCCCTCAATGCAAAGGCTCTAGACGCAAATATTGGTGTGAGAGCTAATTCAATCAAGGAAACACTGCATGTTGGTGAAGGGCATATTGAAGAAGGATCAGCCGAGTGGTTCTTGTGGGAGAACAACTCCATTTGGCTCATTAACTTCACACACCATCAGGCTTCCAAGCAGCTCTCAAGGAAACTCAGTTTTCACACTCTATGCTTAGTGCCCTTTGAGTGCATTATCTAGGAATGAACCTGGTAGAGCATCCCACACAAACGAATGCTCCACATGCGGGTTTCACATGCCACCAACTCCACATTCACAGGCAACTTCAGCGCCACAGCTGTTTTCAGATAGCCCTCAATGCAAAGGCTCTAGACGCAAATATTGGTGTGAGAGCTTATTCAATCAAGGAAACACTGCATGTTGGTGAAGGGCATATTGAAGAAGGATCAGCCGAGTGGTTCTTGTGGGAGAACAACTCCATTTGGCTCACTAACTTCACACACCATCAGGCTTCCAAGCAGCTCTCAAGGAAACTCAGTTTTCACACTCTATGCTTAGTGCCCTTTGAGTGCATTATCTAGGAATGAACCTGGTAGAGCATCCCACACAAACGAATGCTCCACATGCGGGTTTCACATGCCACCAACTTAACATTCTCACGCAACTTCAGCGCCACAGCCGTTTTCAGATAGCCCTCAATGCAAAGGTTCTAGACGCAAATATTGGTGTGAGAGCTAATTCAATCAAGGAAACACTGCATGTTGGTGAAGGGCATATTGAAGAAGGATCAGCCGAGTGGTTCTTGTGGGAGAACAACTTCATTTGGCTCACTAACTTCACACACCATCAGGCTTCCAAGCAGCTCTCAAGGAAACTCAGTTTTCACACTCTATGCTCAGTGCCCTTTGAGTGCATTATCTAGGAATGAAACTGGTAGAGCATCCCACACAAACGAATGCTCCACATGCGGGTTTCACATGACACCAACTCCACATTCACAGGCAACTTCAGCGCCACAGCCGTTTTCAGATAGCCCTCAATGCAAAGGCTCTAGACGCAAATATTGGTGTGAGAGCTAATTCAATCAAGGAAACACTGCATGTTGGTGAAGGGCATATTGAAGAAGGATCAGCCGAGTGGTTCTTGTGGGAGAACAACTCCATTTGGCTCACTAACTTCACACACCATCAGGCTTCCAAGCAGCTCTCAAGGAAACTCAGTTTTCACACTCTATGCTTAGTGCCTTTTGAGTGCCTAGGACTGAAATGAAGCATGGGGAGCATCCCACACATACGAATGCTCCACATGCGGGTTTCACATGCCACCAACTCCACATTCACAGGCAACTTCAGCGCCACAGCCGTTTTCAGATAGCCCTCAATGCAAAGGCTCTAGACGCAAATATTGGTGTGAGAGCTAATTCAATCAAGGAAACACTGCATGTTGGTGAAGGGCATATTGAAGAAGGATCAGCCGAGTGGTTCTTGTGGGAGAACAACTCCATTTGGCTCATTAACTTCACACACCATCAGGCTTCCAAGCAGCTCTCAAGGAAACTCAATTTTCACACTCTATGCTTAGTGCCCTTTGAGTGCATTATCTAGGAATGAACCTGGTAGAGCATCCCACACAAACGAATGCTCCACATGCGGGTTTCACATGCCACCAACTCCACATTCACAGGCAACTTCAGCGCCACAGCCGTTTTCAGATAGCCCTCAATGCAAAGGCTCTAGACGCAAATATTGGTGTGAGAGCTAATTCAATCAAGGAAACACTGCATGTTGGTGAAGGGCATATTGAAGAAGGATCAGCCGAGTGGTTCTTGTGGGAGAACAACTCCATTTGGCTCACTAACTTCACACACCATCAGGCTTCCAAGCAGCTCTCAAGAAAACTCAGTTTTCACACTCTATGCTTAGTGCCCTTTGAGTGCATTATCTAGGAATGAACCTGGCAAAGCATCCCACACAAACGAATGCTCCACATGCGGGTTTCACATGCCACCAACTCCACATTCTCACGCAACTTCAGCGCCACAGCCGTTTTCAGATAGCCCTCAATGCAAAGGTTCTAGACGCAAATATTGGTGTGAGAGCTAATTCAATCAAGGAAACACTGCATGTTGGTGAAGGGCATATTGAAGAAGGATCAGCCGAGTGGTTCTTGTGGGAGAACAACTCCATTTGGCTCACTAACTTCACACACCATCAGGCTTCCAAGCAGCTCTCAAGGAAACTCAGTTTTCACACTCTATGCTCAGTGCCCTTTGAGTGCATTATCTAGGAATGAAACTGGTAGAGCATCCGACACAAACGAATGCTCCACATGCGGGTTTCACATGCCACCAACTCCACATTGACAGGCAACTTCAGCGCCACAGCCGTTTTCAGATAGCCCTCAATGCAAAGGCTCTAGACGCAAATATTGGTGTGAGAGCTAATTCAATCAAGGAAACACTGCATGTTGGTGAAGGGCATATTGAAGAAGGATCAGCCGAGTGGTTCTTGTGGGAGAACAACTCCATTTGGCTCACTAACTTCACACACCATCAGGCTTCCAAGCAGCTCTCAAGGAAACTCAGTTTTCATACTCTATGCTTAGTGCCCTTTGAGTGCCTAGGACTGAAATGAAGCATGGGGAGCATCCCACACATACGAATGCTCCACATGCGGGTTTCACATGCCACCAACTCCACATTCACAGGCAACTTCAGCGCCACAGCCGTTTTCAGATAGCCCTCAATGCAAAGGCTCTAGACGCAAATATTGGTGTGAGAGCTAATTCAATCAAGGAAACACTGCATGTTGGTGAAGGGCATATTGAAGAAGGATCAGCCGAGTGGTTCTTGTGGGAGAACAACTCCATTTGGCTCACTAACTTCACACACCATCAGGCTTCCAAGCAGCTCTCAAGGAAACTCAGTTTTCACACTCTATGCTCAGTGCCCTTTGAGTGCATTATCTAGGAATGAACCTGGTAGAGCATCCCACACAAACGAATGCTCCACATGCGGGTTTCACATGCCACCAACTCCACATTCACAGGCAACTTCAGCGCCACAGCCGTTTTCAGATAGCCCTCAATGCAAAGGCTCTAGACGCAAATATTGGTGTGAGAGCTAATTCAATCAAGGAAACACTGCATGTTGGTGAAGGGCATATTGAAGAAGGATCAGCCGAGTGGTTCTTGTGGGAGAACAACTCCATTTGGCTCACTAACTTCACACACCATCAGGCTTCCAAGCAGCTCTCAAGGAAACTCAGTTTTCACACTCTATGCTTAGTGCCCTTTGAGTGCCTAGGACTGAAATGAAGCATGGGGAGCATTCCACACATACGAATGCTCCACATGCGGGTTTCACATGCCACCAACTCCACATTGACAGGCAACTTCAGCGCCACAGCCGTTTTCAGATAGCCCTCAATGCAAAGGCTCTAGACGCAAATATTGGTGTGAGAGCTAATTCAATCAAGGAAACACTGCATGTTGGTGAAGGGCATATTGAAGAAGGATCAGCCGAGTGGTTCTTGTGGGAGAACAACTCCATTTGGCTCACTAACTTCACACACCATCAGGCTTCCAAGCAGCTCTCAAGGAAACTCAGTTTTCACACTCTATGCTTAGTGCCCTTTGAGTGCATTATCTAGGAATGAACCTGGTAGAGCATCCCACACAAACGAATGCTCCACATGCGGGTTTCACATGCCACCAACTCCACATTCACAGGCAACTTCAGCGCCACAGCTGTTTTCAGATAGCCCTCAATGCAAAGGCTCTAGACGCAAATATTGGTGTTGGGGATAATTCAATCAAGGAAACACTGCATGTTGGTGAAGGGCATATTGAAGAAGGATCAGCCGAGTGGTTCTTGTGGGAGAACAACTCCATTTGGCTCACTAACTTCACACACCATCAGGCTTCCAAGCAGCTCTCAAGGAAACTCAGTTTTCACACTCTATGCTTAGTGCCCTTTGAGTGCATTATCTAGGAATGAAACTGGTAGAGCATCCCACACAAACGAATGCTCCACATGCGGGTTTCACATGCCACCAACTCCACATTCACAGGCAACTTCAGCGCCACAGCTGTTTTCAGATAGCCCTCAATGCAAAGGCTCTAGACGCAAATATTGGTGTGAGAGCTAATTCAATCAAGGAAACACTGCATGTTGGTGAAGGGCATATTGAAGAAGGATCAGCCGAGTGGTTCTTGTGGGAGAACAACTCCATTTGGCTCACTAACTTCACACACCATCAGGCTTCCAAGCAGCTCTCAAGGAAACTCAGTTTTCACACTCTATGCTTAGTGCCCTTTGAGTGCATTATCTAGGAATGAACCTGGCAGAGCATCCCACACAAACGAATGCTCCACATGCGGGTTTCACATGCCACCAACTCCACATTCTCACGCAACTTCAGCGCCACAGCCGTTTTCAGATAGCCCTCAATGCAAAGGTTCTAGACGCAAATATTGGTGTGAGAGCTAATTCAATCAAGGAAACACTGCATGTTGGTGAAGGGCATATTGAAGAAGGATCAGCCGAGTGGTTCTTGTGGGAGAACAACTCCATTTGGCTCACTAACTTCACACACCATCAGGCTTCCAAGCAGCTCTCAAGGAAACTCAGTTTTCACACTCTATGCTTAGTGCCCTTTGAGTGCATTATCTAGGAATGAACCTGGTAGAGCATCCCACACAAACGAATGCTCCACATGCGGGTTTCACATGCCACCAACTCCACATTGACAGACAACTTCAGCGCCACAGCCGTTTTCAGATAGCCCTCAATGCAAAGGCTCTAGACGCAAATATTGGTGTGGGGGATAATTCAATCAAGGAAAAACTGCATGTTGGTGAAGGGCATATTGAAGAAGTATCAGCTGAGTGGTTCTTGTGGGAGAAAAACTCCATTTGACTCTAACTTCACACACCATCAGGCTTCCAAGCAACTCTCAAGGAAACTCAGTTTTCACACTCTATGCTTAGTGCCCTTTGAGTGCATTATCTAGGAATGAACCTGGTAGAGCATCCCACACAAACGAATGCTCCACATGCGGGTTTCACATGCCACCAACTCCACATTCTCACGCAACTTCAGCGCCACAGCCGTTTTCAGATAGCCCTCAATGCAAAGGCTCTAGACGCAAATATTGGTATGAGAGCTAATTCAATCAAGGAAACACTGCATGTTGGTGAAGGGCATATTGAAGAAGGATCAGCCGAGTGGTTCTTGTGGGAGAACAACTCCATTTGGCTCACTAACTTCACACACCATCAGGCTTCCAAGCAGCTCTCAAGGAAACTCAGTTTTCACACTCTATGCTTAGTGCCCTTTGAGTACCTAGAACTGAAATGAAGCTTGGTGAGCATCCCACACAAACGAATGCTCCACATGCGGGTTTCACATGCCACCAACTCCACATTCTCAGGCAACTTCAGCGCCACAGCCGTTTTCAGATAGCCCTCAATGCAAAGGCTCTAGACGCAAATATTGGTGTGAGAGCTAATTCAATCAAGGAAACACTGCATGTTGGTGAAGGGCATATTGAAGAAGGATCAGCCGAGTGGTTCTTGTGGGAGAACAACTCCATTTGATTCACTAACTTCACACCCCATCAGGCTTCCAAGCAATTCTCAAGGAAACTCAGTTTTCACACTCTTTGCTTAGTGCCCTTTGAGTGCATTATCTAGGAATGAACCTGGTAGAGCATCCCACACAAACGAATGCTCCACATGCGGGTTTCACATGCCACCAACTCCACATTCACAGGCAACTTCAGCGCCACAGCTGTTTTCAGATAGCCCTCAATGCAAAGGCTCTAGACGCAAATATTGTTGTGAGAGCTAATTCAATCAAGGAAACACTGCATGTTGGTGAAGGGCATATTGAAGAAGGATCAGCCGAGTGGTTCTTGTGGGAGAACAACTCCATTTGACTCACTAACTTCACACACCATCAGGCTTCCAAGCAACTCTCAAGGAAACTCAGTTTTCACACTCTATGCTTAGTGCCCTTTGAGTGCATTATCTAGGAATGAACCTGGTAGAGCATCCCACACAAACGAATGCTCCACATGCGGGTTTCACATGCCACCAACTCCACATTCTCAAGCAACTTCAGCGCCACAGCCGTTTTAAGATAGCCCTCAATGCAAAGGCTCTAGATGCAAATATTGGTGTGAGAGTTAATTCAATCAAGGAAGAAGCACTGCATGTTGGTGAAGGGCATATTGAAGAAGGATCAGCCGAGTGGTTCTTGTGGGAGAACAACTCCATTTGGCTCACTAACTTCACACACCATCAGGCTTCCAAGCAGCTCTCAAGAAAACTCAGTTTTCACACTCTATGCTTAGTGCCGTTTGAGTGCATTATCTAGGAATGAACCTGGTAGAGCATCCCACACAAACGAATGCTCCACATGCGGGTTTCACATGCCACCAACTCCACATTCACAGGCAACTTCAGCGCCACAGCCGTTTTCAGATAGCCCTCAATGCAAAGGCTCTAGACGCAAATATTGGTGTGAGAGCTAATTCAATCAAGGAAACACTGCATGTTGGTGAAGGGCATATTGAAGAAGGATCGGCCGAGAGGTTCTTGTGGGAGAACAACTCCATTTGGCTCACTAACTTCACACACCATCAGGCTTCCAAGCAGCTCTCAAGGAAACTCAGTTTTCACACTCTATGCTTAGTGCCCTTTGAGTGCATTATCTAGGAATGAACCTGGTAGAGCATCCCACACAAACGAATGCTCCACATGCGGGTTTCACATGCCATCAACTCCACATTCACAGGCAACTTCAGCGCCACAGCCGTTTTCAGATAGCCCTCAATGCAAAGACTCTTGACACAAATATTGGTGTTGGGGATAATTCAATCAAGGAAACACTGCATGTTGGTGAAGGGCATATTGAAGAAGGATCAGCCGAGTGGTTCTTGTGGGAGAACAACTCCATTTGGCTCACTAACTTCACACACCATCAGGCTTCCAAGCAATTCTCAAGGAAACTCAGTTTTCACACTCTATGCTTAGTGCCCTTTGAGTACCTAGGACTGAAATGAAGCTTGGTGAGCATCCCACACAAACGAATGCTCCACATGCGGGTTTCACATGCCACCAACTCCACATTCTCACGCAACTTCAGCGCCACAGCTGTTTTCAGATAGCCCTCAATGCAAAGGCTCTAGACGCAAATATTGGTGTGAGAGCTAATTCAATCAAGGAAACACTGCATGTTGGTGAAGGGCATATTGAAGAAGGATCAGCCGAGTGGTTCTTGTGGGAGAACAACTCCATTTGGCTCACTAACTTCACACACCATCAGGCTTCCAAGCAGCTCTCAAGAAAACTCAGTTTTCACACTCTATGCTTAGTGCCCTTTGAGTGCATTATCTAGGAATGAACCTGGCAAAGCATCCCACACAAACGAATGCTCCACATGCGGGTTTCACATGCCACCAACTCCACATTCTCACGCAACTTCAGCGCCACAGCCGTTTTCAGATAGCCCTCAATGCAAAGGTTCTAGACGCAAATATTGGTGTGAGAGCTAATTCAATCAAGGAAACACTGCATGTTGGTGAAGGGCATATTGAAGAAGGATCAGCCGAGTGGTTCTTGTGGGAGAACAACTCCATTTGGCTCACTAACTTCACACACCATCAGGCTTCCAAGCAGCTCTCAAGGAAACTCAGTTTTCACACTCTATGCTCAGTGCCCTTTGAGTGCATTATCTAGGAATGAAACTGGTAGAGCATCCGACACAAACGAATGCTCCACATGCGGGTTTCACATGCCACCAACTCCACATTGACAGGCAACTTCAGCGCCACAGCCGTTTTCAGATAGCCCTCAATGCAAAGGCTCTAGACGCAAATATTGGTGTGAGAGCTAATTCAATCAAGGAAACACTGCATGTTGGTGAAGGGCATATTGAAGAAGGATCAGCCGAGTGGTTCTTGTGGGAGAACAACTCCATTTGGCTCACTAACTTCACACACCATCAGGCTTCCAAGCAGCTCTCAAGGAAACTCAGTTTTCATACTCTATGCTTAGTGCCCTTTGAGTGCCTAGGACTGAAATGAAGCATGGGGAGCATCCCACACATACGAATGCTCCACATGCGGGTTTCACATGCCACCAACTCCACATTCACAGGCAACTTCAGCGCCACAGCCGTTTTCAGATAGCCCTCAATGCAAAGGCTCTAGACGCAAATATTGGTGTGAGAGCTAATTCAATCAAGGAAACACTGCATGTTGGTGAAGGGCATATTGAAGAAGGATCAGCCGAGTGGTTCTTGTGGGAGAACAACTCCATTTGGCTCACTAACTTCACACACCATCAGGCTTCCAAGCAGCTCTCAAGGAAACTCAGTTTTCACACTCTATGCTCAGTGCCCTTTGAGTGCATTATCTAGGAATGAACCTGGTAGAGCATCCCACACAAACGAATGCTCCACATGCGGGTTTCACATGCCACCAACTCCACATTCACAGGCAACTTCAGCGCCACAGCCGTTTTCAGATAGCCCTCAATGCAAAGGCTCTAGACGCAAATATTGGTGTGAGAGCTAATTCAATCAAGGAAACACTGCATGTTGGTGAAGGGCATATTGAAGAAGGATCAGCCGAGTGGTTCTTGTGGGAGAACAACTCCATTTGGCTCACTAACTTCACACACCATCAGGCTTCCAAGCAGCTCTCAAGGAAACTCAGTTTTCACACTCTATGCTTAGTGCCCTTTGAGTGCCTAGGACTGAAATGAAGCATGGGGAGCATTCCACACATACGAATGCTCCACATGCGGGTTTCACATGCCACCAACTCCACATTGACAGGCAACTTCAGCGCCACAGCCGTTTTCAGATAGCCCTCAATGCAAAGGCTCTAGACGCAAATATTGGTGTGAGAGCTAATTCAATCAAGGAAACACTGCATGTTGGTGAAGGGCATATTGAAGAAGGATCAGCCGAGTGGTTCTTGTGGGAGAACAACTCCATTTGGCTCACTAACTTCACACACCATCAGGCTTCCAAGCAGCTCTCAAGGAAACTCAGTTTTCACACTCTATGCTTAGTGCCCTTTGAGTGCATTATCTAGGAATGAACCTGGTAGAGCATCCCACACAAACGAATGCTCCACATGCGGGTTTCACATGCCACCAACTCCACATTCACAGGCAACTTCAGCGCCACAGCTGTTTTCAGATAGCCCTCAATGCAAAGGCTCTAGACGCAAATATTGGTGTTGGGGATAATTCAATCAAGGAAACACTGCATGTTGGTGAAGGGCATATTGAAGAAGGATCAGCTGAGTGGTTCTTGTGGCAGAACAACTCCATTTGGCTCACTAACTTCACACACCATCAGGCTTCCAAGCAGCTCTCAAGGAAACTCAGTTTTCACACTCTATGCTTAGTGCCCTTTGAGTGCATTATCTAGGAATGAACCTGGCAGAGCATCCCACACAAACGAATGCTCCACATGCGGGTTTCACATGCCACCAACTCCACATTCTCACGCAACTTCAGCGCCACAGCCGTTTTCAGATAGCCCTCAATGCAAAGGCTCTAGACGCAAATATTGGTGTGAGAGCTAATTCAATCAAGGAAACACTGCATGTTGGTGAAGGGCATATTGAAGAAGGATCAGCCGAGTGGTTCTTGTGGGAGAACAACTCCATTTGGCTCACTAACTTCACACACCATCAGGCTTCCAAGCAGCTCTCAAGGAAACTCAGTTTTCACACTCTATGCTTAGTGCCCTTTGAGTGCATTATCTAGGAATGAAACTGGTAGAGCATCCCACACAAATGAATGCTCCACATGCGGGTTTCACATGCCACCAACTCCACATTCACAGGCAACTTCAGCGCCACAGCTGTTTTCAGATAGCCCTCAATGCAAAGGCTCTAGACGCAAATATTGGTGTGAGAGCTAATTCAATCAAGGAAACACTGCATGTTGGTGAAGGGCATATTGAAGAAGGATCAGCCGAGTGGTTCTTGTGGCAGAACAACTCCATTTGGCTCACTAACTTCACACACCATCAGGCTTCCAAGCAGCTCTCAAGGAAACTCAGTTTTCACACTCTATGCTTAGTGCCCTTTGAGTGCATTATCTAGGAATGAACCTGGCAGAGCATCCCACACAAACGAATGCTCCACATGCGGGTTTCACATGCCACCAACTCCACCTTCTCACGCAACTTCAGCGCCACAGCCGTTTTCAGATAGCCCTCAATGCAAAGGCTCTAGACGCAAATATTGGTGTGAGAGCTAATTCAATCAAGGAAACACTGCATGTTGGTGAAGGGCATATTGAAGAAGGATCAGCCGAGTGGTTCTTGTGGGGGAACAACTCCATTTGGCTCACTAACTTCACACACCATCAGGCTTCCAAGCAGCTCTCAAGGAAACTCAGTTTTCACACTCTATGCTCAGTGCCCTTTGAGTGCATTATCTAGGAATGAAACTGGTAGAGCATCCCACACAAACGAATGCTCCACATGCGGGTTTCACATGCCACCAACTCCACATTCACAGGCAACTTCAGCGCCACAGCCGTTTTCAGATAGCCCTCAATGCAAAGGCTCTAGACGCAAATATTGGTGTGAGAGCTAATTCAATCAAGGAAACACTGCATGTTGGTGAAGGGCATATTGAAGAAGGATCAGCCGAGTGGTTCTTGTGGGAGAACAACTCCATTTGGCTTACTAACTTCACACACCATCAGGCTTCCAAGCAGCTCTCAAGGAAACTCAGTTTTCACACTCTATGCTTAGTGCCCTTTGAGTGCATTATGTAGGAATGAACCTGGTAGAGCATCCCACACAAACGAATGCTCCACATGCGGGTTTTGACATGCCACCAACTCCACATTCTCAGGCAACTTCAGCGCCACAGCCGTTTTCAGATAGCCCTCAATGCAAAGGCTCTAGACGCAAATATTGGTGTGAGAGCTAATTCAATCAAGGAAACACTGCATGTTGGTGAAGGGCATATTGAAGAAGGATCAGCCGAGTGGTTCTTGTGGGAGAACAACTCCATTTGGCTCACTAACTTCACACACCATCAGGCTTCCAAGCAGCTCTCAAGGAAACTCAGTTTTCACACTCTATGCTTAGTGCCCTTTGAGTGCATTATCTAGGAATGAACCTGGTAGAGCATCCCACACAAACGAATGCTCCACATGCGGGTTTTGACATTCCACCAACTCCACATTCTCAGACAACTTCAGCGCCACAGCCGTTTTCAGATAGCCCTCAATGCAAAGGCTCTAGACGCAAATATTGGTGTGAGAGCTAATTCAATCAAGGAAACACTGCATGTTGGTGAAGGGCATATTGAAGAAGGATCAGCCGAGTGGTTCTTGTGGGAGAACAACTCCATTTGGCTCACTAACTTCACACACCATCAGGCTTCCAAGCAGCTCTCAAGGAAACTCAGTTTTCACACTCTATGCTTAGTGCCCTTTGAGTGCATTATCTAGGAATTTAACTGGTAGAGCATCCCACACAAACGAATGCTCCACATGAGGGTTTCACATGCCACCAACTCCACATTGACAGGCAACTTCAGCGCCACAGCCGTTTTCAGATAGCCCTCAATGCAAAGGCTCTAGATGCAAATATTGGTGTGTGGGATAATTCAATCAAGGAAACACTGCATGTTGGTGAAGGGCATATTGAAGAAGTATCAGCTGAGTGGTTCTTGTGGGAGAAAAACTCCATTTGACTCACTAACTTCACACACCATCAGGCTTCCAAGCAACTCTCAAGGAAACTCAGTTTTCACACTCTATGTTTAGTGCCCTTTGAGTGCATTATCTAGGAATGAACCTGGTAGAGCATCCCACACAAACGAATGCTCCACATGCGGGTTTCACATGCCACCAACTCCACATTCACAGGCAACTTCAGCGCCACAGCCATTTTCAGATAGCCCTCAATGCAAAAGCTCTAGACGCAAATATTGGTGTGAGAGCTAATTCAATCAAGGAAACACTCCATGTTGGTGAAGGGCATATTGAAGAAGGATCAGCCGAGTGGTTCTTGTGGGAGAACAACTCCATTTGGCTCACTAACTTCACACACCATCAGGCTTCCAAGCAGCTCTCAAGGAAACTCAGTTTTCACACTCTATGCTTAGTGCCCTTTGAGTACCTAGGACTGAAATGAAGCTTGGTGAGCATCCCACACAAACGAATGCTCCACATGCGGGTTTCACATGCCACCAACTCCACATTCTCAGGCAACTTCAGCGCCACAGCCGTTTTCAGATAGCCCTCAATGCAAAGGCTCTAGACGCAAATATTGGTGTGAGAGCTAATTCAATCAAGGAAACACTGCATGTTGGTGAAGGGCATATTGAAGAAGGATCAGCCGAGTGGTTCTTGTGGGAGAACAACTCCATTTGGCTCATTAACTTCACACACCATCAGGCTTCCAAGCAGCTCTCAAGGAAACTCAATTTTCACACTCTATGCTTAGTGCCCTTTGAGTGCATTATCTAGGAATGAACCTGGTAGAGCATCCCACACAAACGAATGCTCCACATGCGGGTTTCACATGCCACCAACTCCACATTCACAGGCAACTTCAGCGCCACAGCCGTTTTCAGATAGCCCTCAATGCAAAGGCTCTAGACGCAAATATTGGTGTGAGAGCTAATTCAATCAAGGAAACACTGCATGTTGGTGAAGGGCATATTGAAGAAGGATCAGCCGAGTGGTTCTTGTGGGAGAACAACTCCATTTGGCTCACTAACTTCACACACCATCAGGCTTCCAAGCAGCTCTCAAGAAAACTCAGTTTTCACACTCTATGCTTAGTGCCCTTTGAGTGCATTATCTAGGAATGAACCTGGCAAAGCATCCCACACAAACGAATGCTCCACATGCGGGTTTCACATGCCACCAACTCCACATTCTCACGCAACTTCAGCGCCACAGCCGTTTTCAGATAGCCCTCAATGCAAAGGTTCTAGACGCAAATATTGGTGTGAGAGCTAATTCAATCAAGGAAACACTGCATGTTGGTGAAGGGCATATTGAAGAAGGATCAGCCGAGTGGTTCTTGTGGGAGAACAACTCCATTTGGCTCACTAACTTCACACACCATCAGGCTTCCAAGCAGCTCTCAAGGAAACTCAGTTTTCACACTCTATGCTCAGTGCCCTTTGAGTGCATTATCTAGGAATGAAACTGGTAGAGCATCCGACACAAACGAATGCTCCACATGCGGGTTTCACATGCCACCAACTCCACATTGACAGGCAACTTCAGCGCCACAGCCGTTTTCAGATAGCCCTCAATGCAAAGGCTCTAGACGCAAATATTGGTGTGAGAGCTAATTCAATCAAGGAAACACTGCATGTTGGTGAAGGGCATATTGAAGAAGGATCAGCCGAGTGGTTCTTGTGGGAGAACAACTCCATTTGGCTCACTAACTTCACACACCATCAGGCTTCCAAGCAGCTCTCAAGGAAACTCAGTTTTCATACTCTATGCTTAGTGCCCTTTGAGTGCCTAGGACTGAAATGAAGCATGGGGAGCATCCCACACATACGAATGCTCCACATGCGGGTTTCACATGCCACCAACTCCACATTCACAGGCAACTTCAGCGCCACAGCCGTTTTCAGATAGCCCTCAATGCAAAGGCTCTAGACGCAAATATTGGTGTGAGAGCTAATTCAATCAAGGAAACACTGCATGTTGGTGAAGGGCATATTGAAGAAGGATCAGCCGAGTGGTTCTTGTGGGAGAACAACTCCATTTGGCTCACTAACTTCACACACCATCAGGCTTCCAAGCAGCTCTCAAGGAAACTCAGTTTTCACACTCTATGCTCAGTGCCCTTTGAGTGCATTATCTAGGAATGAACCTGGTAGAGCATCCCACACAAACGAATGCTCCACATGCGGGTTTCACATGCCACCAACTCCACATTCACAGGCAACTTCAGCGCCACAGCCGTTTTCAGATAGCCCTCAATGCAAAGGCTCTAGACGCAAATATTGGTGTGAGAGCTAATTCAATCAAGGAAACACTGCATGTTGGTGAAGGGCATATTGAAGAAGGATCAGCCGAGTGGTTCTTGTGGGAGAACAACTCCATTTGGCTCACTAACTTCACACACCATCAGGCTTCCAAGCAGCTCTCAAGGAAACTCAGTTTTCACACTCTATGCTTAGTGCCCTTTGAGTGCCTAGGACTGAAATGAAGCATGGGGAGCATTCCACACATACGAATGCTCCACATGCGGGTTTCACATGCCACCAACTCCACATTCACAGGCAACTTCAGCGCCACAGCCGTTTTCAGATAGCCCTCAATGCAAAGGCTCTAGACGCAAATATTGGTGTGAGAGCTAATTCAATCAAGGAAACACTGCATGTTGGTGAAGGGCATATTGAAGAAGGATCAGCCGAGTGGTTCTTGTGGGAGAACAACTCCATTTGGCTCACTAACTTCACACACCATCAGGCTTCCAAGCAGCTCTCAAGGAAACTCAGTTTTCACACTCTATGCTTAGTGCCCTTTGAGTGCATTATCTAGGAATGAACCTGGTAGAGCATCCCACACAAACGAATGCTCCACATGCGGGTTTCACATGCCACCAACTCCACATTCACAGGCAACTTCAGCGCCACAGCTGTTTTCAGATAGCCCTCAATGCAAAGGCTCTAGACGCAAATATTGGTGTTGGGGATAATTCAATCAAGGAAACACTGCATGTTGGTGAAGGGCATATTGAAGAAGGATCAGCTGAGTGGTTCTTGTGGCAGAACAACTCCATTTGGCTCACTAACTTCACACACCATCAGGCTTCCAAGCAGCTCTCAAGGAAACTCAGTTTTCACACTCTATGCTTAGTGCCCTTTGAGTGCATTATCTAGGAATGAACCTGGCAGAGCATCCCACACAAACGAATGCTCCACATGCGGGTTTCACATGCCACCAACTCCACATTCTCACGCAACTTCAGCGCCACAGCCGTTTTCAGATAGCCCTCAATGCAAAGGCTCTAGACGCAAATATTGGTGTGAGAGCTAATTCAATCAAGGAAACACTGCATGTTGGTGAAGGGCATATTGAAGAAGGATCAGCCGAGTGGTTCTTGTGGGAGAACAACTCCATTTGGCTCACTAACTTCACACACCATCAGGCTTCCAAGCAGCTCTCAAGGAAACTCAGTTTTCACACTCTATGCTTAGTGCCCTTTGAGTGCATTATCTAGGAATGAAACTGGTAGAGCATCCCACACAAATGAATGCTCCACATGCGGGTTTCACATGCCACCAACTCCACATTCACAGGCAACTTCAGCGCCACAGCTGTTTTCAGATAGCCCTCAATGCAAAGGCTCTAGACGCAAATATTGGTGTGAGAGCTAATTCAATCAAGGAAACACTGCATGTTGGTGAAGGGCATATTGAAGAAGGATCAGCCGAGTGGTTCTTGTGGCAGAACAACTCCATTTGGCTCACTAACTTCACACACCATCAGGCTTCCAAGCAGCTCTCAAGGAAACTCAGTTTTCACACTCTATGCTTAGTGCCCTTTGAGTGCATTATCTAGGAATGAACCTGGCAGAGCATCCCACACAAACGAATGCTCCACATGCGGGTTTCACATGCCACCAACTCCACCTTCTCACGCAACTTCAGCGCCACAGCCGTTTTCAGATAGCCCTCAATGCAAAGGCTCTAGACGCAAATATTGGTGTGAGAGCTAATTCAATCAAGGAAACACTGCATGTTGGTGAAGGGCATATTGAAGAAGGATCAGCCGAGTGGTTCTTGTGGGGGAACAACTCCATTTGGCTCACTAACTTCACACACCATCAGGCTTCCAAGCAGCTCTCAAGGAAACTCAGTTTTCACACTCTATGCTCAGTGCCCTTTGAGTGCATTATCTAGGAATGAAACTGGTAGAGCATCCCACACAAACGAATGCTCCACATGCGGGTTTCACATGCCACCAACTCCACATTCACAGGCAACTTCAGCGCCACAGCCGTTTTCAGATAGCCCTCAATGCAAAGGCTCTAGACGCAAATATTGGTGTGAGAGCTAATTCAATCAAGGAAACACTGCATGTTGGTGAAGGGCATATTGAAGAAGGATCAGCCGAGTGGTTCTTGTGGGAGAACAACTCCATTTGGCTTACTAACTTCACACACCATCAGGCTTCCAAGCAGCTCTCAAGGAAACTCAGTTTTCACACTCTATGCTTAGTGCCCTTTGAGTGCATTATGTAGGAATGAACCTGGTAGAGCATCCCACACAAACGAATGCTCCACATGCGGGTTTTGACATGCCACCAACTCCACATTCTCAGGCAACTTCAGCGCCACAGCCGTTTTCAGATAGCCCTCAATGCAAAGGCTCTAGACGCAAATATTGGTGTGAGAGCTAATTCAATCAAGGAAACACTGCATGTTGGTGAAGGGCATATTGAAGAAGGATCAGCCGAGTGGTTCTTGTGGGAGAACAACTCCATTTGGCTCACTAACTTCACACACCATCAGGCTTCCAAGCAGCTCTCAAGGAAACTCAGTTTTCACACTCTATGCTTAGTGCCCTTTGAGTGCATTATCTAGGAATGAACCTGGTAGAGCATCCCACACAAACGAATGCTCCACATGCGGGTTTTGACATTCCACCAACTCCACATTCTCAGACAACTTCAGCGCCACAGCCGTTTTCAGATAGCCCTCAATGCAAAGGCTCTAGACGCAAATATTGGTGTGAGAGCTAATTCAATCAAGGAAACACTGCATGTTGGTGAAGGGCATATTGAAGAAGGATCAGCCGAGTGGTTCTTGTGGGAGAACAACTCCATTTGGCTCACTAACTTCACACACCATCAGGCTTCCAAGCAGCTCTCAAGGAAACTCAGTTTTCACACTCTATGCTTAGTGCCCTTTGAGTGCATTATCTAGGAATTTAACTGGTAGAGCATCCCACACAAACGAATGCTCCACATGAGGGTTTCACATGCCACCAACTCCACATTGACAGGCAACTTCAGCGCCACAGCCGTTTTCAGATAGCCCTCAATGCAAAGGCTCTAGATGCAAATATTGGTGTGTGGGATAATTCAATCAAGGAAACACTGCATGTTGGTGAAGGGCATATTGAAGAAGTATCAGCTGAGTGGTTCTTGTGGGAGAAAAACTCCATTTGACTCACTAACTTCACACACCATCAGGCTTCCAAGCAACTCTCAAGAAACTCAGTTTTCACACTCTATGTTTAGTGCCCTTTGAGTGCATTATCTAGGAATGAACCTGGTAGAGCATCCCACACAAACGAATGCTCCACATGCGGGTTTCACATGCCACCAACTCCACATTCACAGGCAACTTCAGCGCCACAGCCATTTTCAGATAGCCCTCAATGCAAAAGCTCTAGACGCAAATATTGGTGTGAGAGCTAATTCAATCAAGGAAACACTCCATGTTGGTGAAGGGCATATTGAAGAAGGATCAGCCGAGTGGTTCTTGTGGGAGAACAACTCCATTTGGCTCACTAACTTCACACACCATCAGGCTTCCAAGCAGCTCTCAAGGAAACTCAGTTTTCACACTCTATGCTTAGTGCCCTTTGAGTACCTAGGACTGAAATGAAGCTTGGTGAGCATCCCACACAAACGAATGCTCCACATGCGGGTTTCACATGCCACCAACTCCACATTCTCAGGCAACTTCAGCGCCACAGCCGTTTTCAGATAGCCCTCAATGCAAAGGCTCTAGACGCAAATATTGGTGTGAGAGCTAATTCAATCAAGGAAACACTGCATGTTGGTGAAGGGCATATTGAAGAAGGATCAGCCGAGTGGTTCTTGTGGGAGAACAACTCCATTTGGCTCATTAACTTCACACACCATCAGGCTTCCAAGCAGCTCTCAAGGAAACTCAGTTTTCACACTCTATGCTTAGTGCCCTTTGAGTGCATTATCTAGGAATGAACCTGGTAGAGCATCCCACACAAACGAATGCTCCACATGCGGGTTTCACATGCCACCAACTCCACATTCACAGGCAACTTCAGCGCCACAGCTGTTTTCAGATAGCCCTCAATGCAAAGGCTCTAGACGCAAATATTGGTGTGAGAGCTAATTCAATCAAGGAAACACTGCATGTTGGTGAAGGGCATATTGAAGAAGGATCAGCCGAGTGGTTCTTGTGGGAGAACAACTCCATTTGGCTCACTAACTTCACACACCATCAGGCTTCCAAGCAGCTCTCAAGGAAACTCAGTTTTCACACTCTATGCTTAGTGCCCTTTGAGTGCATTATCTAGGAATGAAACTGGTAGAGCATCCCACACAAACGAATGCTCCACATGCGGGTTTCACATGCCACCAACTCCACATTCACAGGCAACTTCAGCGCCACAGCTGTTTTCAGATAGCCCTCAATGCAAAGGCTCTAGACGCAAATATTGGTGTGAGAGCTAATTCAATCAAGGAAACACTGCATGTTGGTGAAGGGCATATTGAAGAAGGATCAGCCGAGTGGTTCTTGTGGGAGAACAACTCCATTTGGCTCACTAACTTCACACACCATCAGGCTTCCAAGCAGCTCTCAAGGAAACTCAGTTTTCACACTCTATGCTTAGTGCCCTTTGAGTGCATTATCTAGGAATGAACCTGGCAGAGCATCCCACACAAACGAATGCTCCACATGCGGGTTTCACATGCCACCAACTCCACATTCACAGGCAACTTCAGCGCCACAGCCGTTTTCAGATAGCCCTCAATGCAAAGGTTCTAGACGCAAATATTGGTGTGAGAGCTAATTCAATCAAGGAAACACTGCATGTTGGTGAAGGGCATATTGAAGAAGGATCAGCCGAGTGGTTCTTGTGGGAGAACAACTCCATTTGGCTCACTAACTTCACACACCATCAGGCTTCCAAGCAGCTCTCAAGGAAACTCAGTTTTCACACTCTATGCTTAGTGCCCTTTGAGTGCATTATCTAGGAATGAACCTGGTAGAGCATCCCACACAAACGAATGCTCCACATGCGGGTTTCACATGCCACCAACTCCACATTGACAGACAACTTCAGCGCCACAGCCGTTTTCAGATAGCCCTCAATGCAAAGGCTCTAGACGCAAATATTGGTGTGGGGATAATTCAATCAAGGAAAAACTGCATGTTGGTGAAGGGCATATTGAAGAAGTATCAGCTGAGTGGTTCTTGTGGGAGAAAAACTCCATTTGACTCTAACTTCACACACCATCAGGCTTCCAAGCAACTCTCAAGGAAACTCAGTTTTCACACTCTATGCTTAGTGCCCTTTGAGTGCATTATCTAGGAATGAACCTGGTAGAGCATCCCACACAAACGAATGCTCCACATGCGGGTTTCACATGCCACCAACTCCACATTCTCACGCAACTTCAGCGCCACAGCCGTTTTCAGATAGCCCTCAATGCAAAGGCTCTAGACGCAAATATTGGTATGAGAGCTAATTCAATCAAGGAAACACTGCATGTTGGTGAAGGGCATATTGAAGAAGGATCAGCCGAGTGGTTCTTGTGGGAGAACAACTCCATTTGGCTCACTAACTTCACACACCATCAGGCTTCCAAGCAGCTCTCAAGGAAACTCAGTTTTCACACTCTATGCTTAGTGCCCTTTGAGTACCTAGAACTGAAATGAAGCTTGGTGAGCATCCCACACAAACGAATGCTCCACATGCGGGTTTCACATGCCACCAACTCCACATTCTCAGGCAACTTCAGCGCCACAGCCGTTTTCAGATAGCCCTCAATGCAAAGGCTCTAGACGCAAATATTGGTGTGAGAGCTAATTCAATCAAGGAAACACTGCATGTTGGTGAAGGGCATATTGAAGAAGGATCAGCCGAGTGGTTCTTGTGGGAGAACAACTCCATTTGATTCACTAACTTCACACCCCATCAGGCTTCCAAGCAATTCTCAAGAAAACTCAGTTTTCACACTCTTTGCTTAGTGCCCTTTGAGTGCATTATCTAGGAATGAACCTGGTAGAGCATCCCACACAAACGAATGCTCCACATGCGGGTTTCACATGCCACCAACTCCACATTCACAGGCAACTTCAGCGCCACAGCTGTTTTCAGATAGCCCTCAATGCAAAGGCTCTAGACGCAAATATTGTTGTGAGAGCTAATTCAATCAAGGAAACACTGCATGTTGGTGAAGGGCATATTGAAGAAGGATCAGCCGAGTGGTTCTTGTGGGAGAACAACTCCATTTGACTCACTAACTTCACACACCATCAGGCTTCCAAGCAACTCTCAAGGAAACTCAGTTTTCACACTCTATGCTTAGTGCCCTTTGAGTGCATTATCTAGGAATGAACCTGGTAGAGCATCCCACACAAACGAATGCTCCACATGCGGGTTTCACATGCCACCAACTCCACATTCTCAAGCAACTTCAGCGCCACAGCCGTTTTAAGATAGCCCTCAATGCAAAGGCTCTAGATGCAAATATTGGTGTGAGAGTTAATTCAATCAAGGAAGAAGCACTGCATGTTGGTGAAGGGCATATTGAAGAAGGATCAGCCGAGTGGTTCTTGTGGGAGAACAACTCCATTTGGCTCACTAACTTCACACACCATCAGGCTTCCAAGCAGCTCTCAAGAAAACTCAGTTTTCACACTCTATGCTTAGTGCCGTTTGAGTGCATTATCTAGGAATGAACCTGGTAGAGCATCCCACACAAACGAATGCTCCACATGCGGGTTTCACATGCCACCAACTCCACATTCACAGGCAACTTCAGCGCCACAGCCGTTTTCAGATAGCCCTCAATGCAAAGGCTCTAGACGCAAATATTGGTGTGAGAGCTAATTCAATCAAGGAAACACTGCATGTTGGTGAAGGGCATATTGAAGAAGGATCGGCCGAGAGGTTCTTGTGGGAGAACAACTCCATTTGGCTCACTAACTTCACACACCATCAGGCTTCCAAGCAGCTCTCAAGGAAACTCAGTTTTCACACTCTATGCTTAGTGCCCTTTGAGTGCATTATCTAGGAATGAACCTGGTAGAGCATCCCACACAAACGAATGCTCCACATGCGGGTTTCACATGCCATCAACTCCACATTCACAGGCAACTTCAGCGCCACAGCCGTTTTCAGATAGCCCTCAATGCAAAGACTCTTGACACAAATATTGGTGTTGGGGATAATTCAATCAAGGAAACACTGCATGTTGGTGAAGGGCATATTGAAGAAGGATCAGCCGAGTGGTTCTTGTGGGAGAACAACTCCATTTGGCTCACTAACTTCACACACCATCAGGCTTCCAAGCAATTCTCAAGGAAACTCAGTTTTCACACTCTATGCTTAGTGCCCTTTGAGTACCTAGGACTGAAATGAAGCTTGGTGAGCATCCCACACAAACGAATGCTCCACATGCGGGTTTCACATGCCACCAACTCCACATTCTCACGCAACTTCAGCGCCACAGCTGTTTTCAGATAGCCCTCAATGCAAAGGCTCTAGACGCAAATATTGGTGTGAGAGCTAATTCAATCAAGGAAACACTGCATGTTGGTGAAGGGCATATTGAAGAAGGATCAGCCGAGTGGTTCTTGTGGGAGAACAACTCCATTTGGCTCACTAACTTCACACACCATCAGGCTTCCAAGCAGCTCTCAAGGAAACTCAGTTTTCACACTCTACGCTTAGTGCCCTTTGTGTACCTAGGACTGAAATGAAGCTTGGTGAGCATCCCACACAAACGAATGCTCCACATGCGGGTTTCACATGCCACCAACTGCACATTCACAGGCAACTTCAGCACCACAGCCGTTTTCAGATAGCCCTCAATGCAAAGGCTCTAGACGCAAATATTGGTGTGGGAGCTAATTCAAACAAGGAAACACTGCATGTTGGTGAAGGGCATATTGAAGAAGGATCAGCCGAGTGGTTCTTGTGGGAGAACAACTGCATTTGGCTCACTAACTTCACACTCCATCAGGCTTCCAAGCAGCTCTCAAGGAAACTCAGTTTTCACACTCTATGTTTAGTGCCCTTTGAGTGCATTATCTAGGAATGAACCTTGTAGAGCATCCCACACAAACGAATGCTCCACATGCGGGTTTCACATGCCACCAACTCCACATTCACAGGCAACTTCAGCGCCACAGCCGTTTTCAGATAGCCCTCAATGCAAAGGCTCTAGATGCAAATATTGGTGCGAGAGTTAATTCAATCAAGGAAGCACTGCATGTTTGTGAAGGGCATATTGAAGAAGGATCATCCGAGTGGTTCTTGTGGGAGAACAACTCCATTTGGCTCACTAACTTCACACACCATCAGGCTTCCAAGCAGCTCTCAAGGAAACTCAGTTTTCACACTCTATGCTTAGTGCCCTTTGAGTACCTAGGACTGAAATGAAGCTGGTAGAGCATGCGACACAAACGAATGCTCCACATGCGGGTTTCACATGCCACCAACTCCACATTCACAGGCAACTTCAGAGCCACAGCCGTTTTCAGATAGCCCTCAATGCAAACGCTCAAGATGCAAATATTGGTGTGAGAGCTAATTCAATCAAGGAAGCACTGCATGTTGGTGAAGGGCATATTGAAGAAGGATCAGCCGAATGGTTCTTGTGGGAGAACAACTCCATTTGGCTCACTAACTTCACACACCATCAGGCTTCCAAGCAGCTCTCAAGGAAACTCAGTTTTCACACTCTATGCTTAGTGCCCTTTGAGTGCATTATCTAGGAATGAACCTGGTAGAGCATCCCACACAAACGAATGCTCCACATGCGGGTTTCACATGCCACCAACTCCACATTCACAGGCAACTTCAGCCCCACAGCCGTTTTCAGATAGCCCTCAATGCAAAGGCTCTAGACGCAAATATTGGTGTGAGAGCTAATTCAATCAAGGAAACACTGCATGTTGGTGAAGGGCATATTGAAGAAGGATCAGCCGAGTGGTTCTTGTGGGAGAACAACTCCATTTGGCTCACTAACTTCACACACCATCAGGCTTCCAAGCAATTCTCAAGGAAACTCAGTTTTCACACTCTATGCTTAGTGCCCTTTGAGTGCATTATCTAGGAATGAACCTGGCAGAGCATCCCACACAAACGAATGCTCCACATGCGGGTTTCACATGCCACCAACTCCACATTCTCACGCAACTTCAGCGCCACAGCCGTTTTCAGATAGCCCTCAATGCAAAGGTTCTAGACGCAAATATTGGTGTGAGAGCTAATTCAATCAAGGAAACACTGCATGTTGGTGAAGGGCATATTGAAGAAGGATCAGCCGAGTGGTTCTTGTGGGAGAACAACTCCATTTGGCTCACTAACTTCACACACCATCAGGCTTCCAAGCAGCTCTCAAGGAAACTCAGTTTTCACACTCTATGCTTAGTGCCCTTTGAGTGCATTATCTAGGAATGAACCTGGTAGAGCATCCCACACAAACGAATGCTCCACATGCGGGTTTCACATGCACCAACTCCACATTGACAGACAACTTCAGCGCCACAGCCGTTTTCAGATAGCCCTCAATGCAAAGGCTCTAGACGCAAATATTGGTGTGGGGGATAATTCAATCAAGGAAAAACTGCATGTTGGTGAAGGGCATATTGAAGAAGTATCAGCTGAGTGGTTCTTGTGGAGAAAAAATTCTTGTGGGAGAAAAACTCCATTTGACTCTAACTTCACACACCATCAGGCTTCCAAGCAACTCTCAAGGAAACTCAGTTTTCACACTCTATGCTTAGTGCCCTTTGAGTGCATTATCTAGGAATGAACCTGGTAGAGCATCCCACACAAACGAATGCTCCACATGCGGGTTTCACATGCCACCAACTCCACATTCTCACGCAACTTCAGCGCCACAGCCGTTTTCAGATAGCCCTCAATGCAAAGGCTCTAGACGCAAATATTGGTATGAGAGCTAATTCAATCAAGGAAACACTGCATGTTGGTGAAGGGCATATTGAAGAAGGATCAGCCGAGTGGTTCTTGTGGGAGAACAACTCCATTTGGCTCACTAACTTCACACACCATCAGGCTTCCAAGCAGCTCTCAAGGAAACTCAGTTTTCACACTCTATGCTTAGTGCCCTTTGAGTACCTAGAACTGAAATGAAGCTTGGTGAGCATCCCACACAAACGAATGCTCCACATGCGGGTTTCACATGCCACCAACTCCACATTCTCAGGCAACTTCAGCGCCACAGCCGTTTTCAGATAGCCCTCAATGCAAAGGCTCAGCAAATATTGGTGTGAGAGCTAATTCAATCAAGGAAACACTGCATGTTGGTGAAGGGCATATTGAAGAAGGATCAGCCGAGTGGTTCTTGTGGGAGAACAACTCCATTTGATTCACTAACTTCACACCCCATCAGGCTTCCAAGCAATTCTCAAGGAAACTCAGTTTTCACACTCTTTGCTTAGTGCCCTTTGAGTGCATTATCTAGGAATGAACCTGGTAGAGCATCCCACACAAACGAATGCTCCACATGCGGGTTTCACATGCCACCAACTCCACATTCACAGGCAACTTCAGCGCCACAGCTGTTTTCAGATAGCCCTCAATGCAAAGGCTCTAGACGCAAATATTGTTGTGAGAGCTAATTCAATCAAGGAAACACTGCATGTTGGTGAAGGGCATATTGAAGAAGGATCAGCCGAGTGGTTCTTGTGGGAGAACAACTCCATTTGACTCACTAACTTCACACACCATCAGGCTTCCAAGCAACTCTCAAGGAAACTCAGTTTTCACACTCTATGCTTAGTGCCCTTTGAGTGCATTATCTAGGAATGAACCTGGTAGAGCATCCCACACAAACGAATGCTCCACATGCGGGTTTCACATGCCACCAACTCCACATTCTCAAGCAACTTCAGCGCCACAGCCGTTTTAAGATAGCCCTCAATGCAAAGGCTCTAGATGCAAATATTGGTGTGAGAGTTAATTCAATCAAGGAAGAAGCACTGCATGTTGGTGAAGGGCATATTGAAGAAGGATCAGCCGAGTGGTTCTTGTGGGAGAACAACTCCATTTGGCTCACTAACTTCACACACCATCAGGCTTCCAAGCAGCTCTCAAGAAAACTCAGTTTTCACACTCTATGCTTAGTGCCGTTTGAGTGCATTATCTAGGAATGAACCTGGTAGAGCATCCCACACAAACGAATGCTCCACATGCGGGTTTCACATGCCACCAACTCCACATTGACAGGCAACTTCAGCGCCACAGCCGTTTTCAGATAGCCCTCAATGCAAAGGCTCTAGACGCAAATATTGGTGTGAGAGCTAATTCAATCAAGGAAACACTGCATGTTGGTGAAGGGCATATTGAAGAAGGATCGGCCGAGAGGTTCTTGTGGGAGAACAACTCCATTTGGCTCACTAACTTCACACACCATCAGGCTTCCAAGCAGCTCTCAAGGAAACTCAGTTTTTCACACTCTATGCTTAGTGCCCTTTGAGTGCATTATCTAGGAATGAACCTGGTAGAGCATCCCACACAAACGAATGCTCCACATGCGGGTTTCACATGCCATCAACTCCACATTCACAGGCAACTTCAGCGCCACAGCCGTTTTCAGATAGCCCTCAATGCAAAGACTCTTGACACAAATATTGGTGTTGGGGATAATTCAATCAAGGAAACACTGCATGTTGGTGAAGGGCATATTGAAGAAGGATCAGCCGAGTGGTTGTTGTGGGAGAACAACTCCATTTGGCTCACTAACTTCACACACCATCAGGCTTCCAAGCAATTCTCAAGGAAACTCAGTTTTCACACTCTATGCTTAGTGCCCTTTGAGTACCTAGGACTGAAATGAAGCTTGGTGAGCATCCCACACAAACGAATGCTCCACATGCGGGTTTCACATGCCACCAACTCCACATTCTCACGCAACTTCAGCGCCACAGCTGTTTTCAGATAGCCCTCAATGCAAAGGCTCTAGACGCAAATATTGGTGTGAGAGCTAATTCAATCAAGGAAACACTGCATGTTGGTGAAGGGCATATTGAAGAAGGATCAGCCGAGTGGTTCTTGTGGGAGAACAACTCCATTTGGCTCACTAACTTCACACACCATCAGGCTTCCAAGCAGCTCTCAAGGAAACTCAGTTTTCACACTCTACGCTTAGTGCCCTTTGTGTACCTAGGACTGAAATGAAGCTTGGTGAGCATCCCACACAAACGAATGCTCCACATGCGGGTTTCACATGCCACCAACTGCACATTCACAGGCAACTTCAGCACCACAGCCGTTTTCAGATAGCCCTCAATGCAAAGGCTCTAGACGCAAATATTGGTGTGGGAGCTAATTCAAACAAGGAAACACTGCATGTTGGTGAAGGGCATATTGAAGAAGGATCAGCCGAGTGGTTCTTGTGGGAGAACAACTGCATTTGGCTCACTAACTTCACACTCCATCAGGCTTCCAAGCAGCTCTCAAGGAAACTCAGTTTTCACACTCTATGTTTAGTGCCCTTTGAGTGCATTATCTAGGAATGAACCTTGTAGAGCATCCCACACAAACGAATGCTCCACATGCGGGTTTCACATGCCACCAACTCCACATTCACAGGCAACTTCAGCGCCACAGCCGTTTTCAGATAGCCCTCAATGCAAAGGCTCTAGATGCAAATATTGGTGCGAGAGTTAATTCAATCAAGGAAGCACTGCATGTTTGTGAAGGGCAAAATATGAAAGAAGGATCATCCGAGTGGTTCTTGTGGGAGAACAACTCCATTTGGCTCACTAACTTCACACACCATCAGGCTTCCAAGCAGCTCTCAAGGAAACTCAGTTTTCACACTCTATGCTTAGTGCCCTTTGAGTACCTAGGACTGAAATGAAGCTGGTAGAGCATGCGACACAAACGAATGCTCCACATGCGGGTTTCACATGCCACCAACTCCACATTCACAGGCAACTTCAGAGCCACAGCCGTTTTCAGATAGCCCTCAATGCAAACGCTCAAGATGCAAATATTGGTGTGAGAGCTAATTCAATCAAGGAAGCACTGCATGTTGGTGAAGGGCATATTGAAGAAGGATCAGCCGAATGGTTCTTGTGGGAGAACAACTCCATTTGGCTCACTAACTTCACACACCATCAGGCTTCCAAGCAGCTCTCAAGGAAACTCAGTTTTCACACTCTATGCTTAGTGCCCTTTGAGTGCATTATCTAGGAATGAACCTGGTAGAGCATCCCACACAAACGAATGCTCCACATGCGGGTTTCACATGCCACCAACTCCACATTCACAGGCAACTTCAGCCCCACAGCCGTTTTCAGATAGCCCTCAATGCAAAGGCTCTAGACGCAAATATTGGTGTGAGAGCTAATTCAATCAAGGAAACACTGCATGTTGGTGAAGGGCATATTGAAGAAGGATCAGCCGAGTGGTTCTTGTGGGAGAACAACTCCATTTGGCTCACTAACTTCACACACCATCAGGCTTCCAAGCAATTCTCAAGGAAACTCAGTTTTCACACTCTATGCTTAGTGCCCTTTGAGTACCTAGGACTGAAATGAAGGTTGGTGAGCATCCCACACAAACGAATGCTCCACATGCGGGTTTTCACATGCCACCAACTCCACATTCTCACGCAACTTCAGCGCCACAGCCGTTTTCAGATAGCCCTCAATGCAAAGGCTCTAGACGCAAATATTGGTGTGAGAGCTAATTCAATCAAGGAAACACTGCATGTTGGTGAAGGGCATATTGAAGAAGGATCAGCCGAGTGGTTCTTGTGGGAGAACAACTCCATTTGGCTCACTAACTTCACACACCATCAGGCTTCCAAGCAGCTCTCAAGGAAACTCAGTTTTCACACTCTATGCTCAGTGCCCTTTGAATGCCTAGGACTGAAATGAAGCTTGGTGAGAATCCCACACATACGAATGCTCCACATGCGGGTTTCACATGCCACGAACTCCACATTCACAGGCAACTTCAGCGCCACAGCCGTTTTCAGATAGCCCTCAATGCAAAGGCTCTAGATGCAAATATTGGTGTGAGAGTTAATTCAATCAAGGAAGCACTGCATGTTGGTGAAGGGCATATTGAAGAAGGATCAGCCGAGTGGTTCTTGTGGGACAACAACTCTATTTGGCTCACTAACTTCACACACCATCAGGCTTCCAAGCAGCTCTCAAGGAAACTCAGTTTTCACACTCTATGCTTAGTGCCCTTTGAGTCCCTAGGACTGAAATGAAGCTGTTAGAGCATCCGACACAAACGAATGCTCCACATGCGGGTTTCACATGCCACCAACTCCACATTCACAGGCAACTTCAGCGCCACAGCCGTTTTCAGATAGCCCTCAATGCAAACGCTCTAGATGCAAATATTTGTGTGAGAGATAATTCAATCAAGGAAGCACTGCATGTTGGTGAAGGGCATATTGAAGAAGGATCAGCCGAATGGTTCTTGTGGGAGAACAACTCCATTTGGCTCACTAACTTCACACACCATCAGGCTTCCAAGCAGCTCTCAAGGAAACTCAGTTTTCACACTCTATGCTTAGTGCCCTTTGAGTGCATTATGTAGGAATGAACCTGGTAGAGCATCCCACACAAATGAATGCTCCACATGCGGGTTTCACATGCCACCAACTCCACATTCACAGGCAACTTCAGCGCCACAGCCGTTTTCAGATAGCCCTCAATGCAAAGACTTTAGACACAAATATTGGTGTGGGGGATAATTCAATCAAGGAAACACTGCATGTTGGTGAAGGACATATTGAAGTAGGATCAGCCGAGTGGTTCTTGTGGGAGAACAACTCCATTTGACTCACTAACTTCACACACCATCAGGCTTCCAAGCAACTCTCAAGGAAACTCAGTTTTCACACTCTATGCTTAGTGCCCTTTGAGTACACTATCTAGGAATGAACCTGGTAGAGCATCCCACACAAACGAATGCTCCACATGCGGGTTTCACATGCCACCAACTCCACATTCACAGGCAACTTCAGCGCCACAGCCGTTTTCAGATAGCCCTCAATGCAAAGGCTCTAGATGCAAATATTGGTGTGAGAGTTAATTCAATCAAGGAAGCACTGCATGTTGGTGAAGGGCATATTGAAGAAGGATCAGCCGAGTGGTTCTTGTGGGAGAACAACTCTATTTGGCTCACTAACTTCACACACCATCAGGCTTCCAAGCAGCTCTCAAGGAAACTCAGTTTTCACACTCTATGCTTAGTGCCCTTTGAGTACCTAGGACTGAAATGAAGCTGGTAGAGCATCCGACACAAACGAATGCTCCACATGCGGGTTTCACATGCCACCAACTCCACATTCACAGGCAACTTCAGCGCCACAGCCGTTTTCAGATAGCCCTCAATGCAAAGGCTCTAGATGCAAATATTGGTGTGAGAGTTAATTCAATCAAGGAAGCACTGCATGTTGGTGAAGGGCATATTGAAGAAGGATCAGCCGAGTGGTTCTTGTGGGAGAACAACTCTATTTGGCTCACTAACTTCACACACCATCAGGCTTCCAAGCAGCTCTCAAGGAAACTCAGTTTTCACACTCTATGCTTAGTGCCCTTTGAGTCCCTAGGACTGAAATGAAGCTGGTAGAGCATCCGACACAAACGAATGCTCCACATGCGGGTTTCACATGCCACCAACTCCACATTCACAGGCAACTTCAGCGCCACAGCCGTTTTCAGATAGCCCTCAATGCAAAGGCTCTAGATGCAAATATTGGTGTGAGAGCTAATTCAATCAAGGAAGCACTGCATGTTGGTGAAGGGCATATTGAAGAAGGATCAGCCGAGTGGTTCTTGTGGGAGAACAACTCCATTTGGCTCACTAACTTCACACACCATCAGGCTTCCAAGCAGCTCTCAAGGAAACTCAGTTTTCACACTCTATGCTTAGTGCCCTTTGAGTCCCTAGGACTGAAATGAAGCTGTTAGAGCATTCGACACAAACGAATGCTCCACATGCGGGTTTCACATGCCACCAACTCCACATTCACAGGCAACTTCAGCGCCACAGCCGTTTTCAGATAGCCCTCAATGCAAACGCTCTAGATGCAAATATTGGTGTGAGAGCTAATTCAATCAAGGAAGCACTGCATGTTGGTGAAGGGCATATTGAAGAAGGATCAGCCGAATGGTTCTTGTGGGAGAACAACTCCATTTGGCTCACTAACTTCACACACCATCAGGCTTCCAAGCAGCTCTCAAGGAAACTCAGTTTTCACACTCTATGCTTAGTGCCCTTTGAGTGCATTATGTAGGAATGAACCTGGTAGAGCATCCCACACAAACGAATGCTCCACATGCGGGTTTCACATGCCACCAACTCCACATTCACAGGCAACTTCAGCGCCACAGCCGTTTTCAGATAGCCCTCAATGCAAAGACTTTAGACACAAATATTGGTGTGGGGGATAATTCAATCAAGGAAACACTGCATGTTGGTGAAGGGCATATTGAAGAAGGATCAGCCGAGTGGTTCTTGTGGGAGAACAACTCCATTTGACTCACTAACTTCACACACCATCAGGCTTCCAAGCAACTCTCAAGGAAACTCAGTTTTCACACTCTATGCTTAGTGCCCTTTGAGTACACTATCTAGGAATGAACCTGGTAGAGCATCCTAAACAAACGAATGCTCCACATGCGGGTTTCACATGCCACCAACTCCACATTCACAGGCAACTTCAGCGCCACAGCCGTTTTCAGATAGCCCTCAATGCAAAGGCTCTAGACGCAAATATTGGTGTGAGAGCTAATTCAATCAAGGAAACACTGCATGTTGGTGAAGGGCATATTGAAGAAGGATCAGCCGAGTGGTTCTTGTGGGAGAACAACTCCATTTGGCTCACTAACTTCACACACCATCAGGCTTCCAAGCAGCTCTCAAGGAAACTCAGTTTTCACACTCTATGGTTAGTGCCCTTTGAGTGCATTATCTAGGAATGAACCTGGTAGAGCATCCCACACAAATGAATGCTCCACATGCGGGTTTCACATGCCACCAACTCCACATTCACAGGCAACTTCAGCGCCACAGCCGTTTTCAGATAGCCCTCAATGCAAAGGCTCTAGACGCAAATATTGGTGTGAGAGCTAATTCAATCAAGGAAACACTGCATGTTGGTGAAGGGCATATTGAAGAAGGATCAGCCGAGTGGTTCTTGTGGGAGAACAACTCCATTTGGCTCACTAACTTCACACACCATCAGGCTTCCAAGCAGCTCTCAAGGAAACTCAGTTTTCACACTCTATGCTCAGTGCCCTTTGAATGCCTAGGACTGAAATGAAGCTTGGTGAGCATCCCACACAAACGAATGCTCCACATGCGGGTTTCACATGCCACCAACTCCACATTCACAGGCAACTTCAGCGCCACAGCCGTTTTCAGATAGCCCTCAATGCAAAGGCTCTAGACTCAAATATTGGTGTGAGAGCTAATTCAATCAAGGAAACACTGCATGTTGGTGAAGGGCATATTGAAGAAGGATCAGCCGAGTGGTTCTTGTGGGAGAACAACTCCATTTGGCTCACTAACTTCACACACCATCAGGCTTCCAAGCAGCTCTCAAGGAAACTCAGTTTTCGCACTCTATGCTTAGTGCCCTTTGAGTGCATTATCTAGGAATGAACCTGGTAGAGCATCCCACACAAACGAATGCTCCACATGCGGGTTTCACATGCCACCAACTCCACATTCACAGGCAACTTCAGCGCCACAGCCGTTTTCAGATAGCCCTCAATGCAAAGATTTTAGACACAAATATTGGTGTGTGGGATAATTCAATCAAGGAAACACTGCATGTTGGTGAAGGGCATATTGAAGAAGGATCAGCCGAGTGGTTCTTGTGGGAGAACAACTCCATTTGGCTCACTAACTTCACACACCATCAGGCTTCCAAGCAACTCTCAAGGAAACTCAGTTTTCACACTCTATGCTTAGTGCCCTTTGAGTGCATTATCTAGGAATGAACCTGCTACAGCATCCCACACAAACGAATGCTCCACATGCGGGTTTCACATGCCACCAACTCCACATTCACAGGCAACTTCAGCGCCACAGCCGTTTTCAGATAGCCCTCAATGTACAGGCTCTAGACGCAAATATTGGTGTGAGAGCTAATTCAATCAAGGAAACACTGCATGTTGGTGAAGGGCATATTGAAGAAGGATCAGCCGAGTGGTTCTTGTGGGAGAACAACTCCATTTGGCTCACTAACTTCACACACCATCAGGCTTCCAAGCAGCTCTCAAGGAAACTCAGTTTTCACACTCTATGCTTAGTGCCCTTTGAGTACCTATTACTGAAATGAAGCTTGGTGAGCATCCCACACAAATGAATG
>NW_026698635.1:0-31444 GCF_030435755.1 Ochotona princeps
TGGTTCTTGTGGGAGAACAACTCCATTTGGCTCACTAACTTCACACACCATCAGGCTTCCAAGCAGCTCTCAAGGAAACTCACTTTTCACACTCTATGCTTAGTGCCCTTTGAGTGCATTATCTAGGAATGAACCTGGTAGAGCATCCCACACAAACGAATGGTCCACATGCGGGTTTCACATGCCACCAACTCCACATTCACAGGCAACTTCAGCGCCACAGCCGTTTTCAGATAGCCCTCAATGCAAAGGCTCTAGACGCAAATATTGGTGTCAGAGCTAATTCAATCAAGGAAACACTGCATGTTGGTGAAGGGCATATTGAAGAAGGATCAGCCGAGTGGTTCTTGTGGGAGAACAACTCCATTTGGCTCACTAACTTCACACACCATCAGGCTTCCAAGCAGCTCTCAAGGAAACTCACTTTTCACACTCTATGCTTAGTGCCCTTTGAGTGCATTATCTAGGAATGAACCTGGTAGAGCATCCCACACAAACGAATGCTCCACATGCGGGTTTCACATGTCATCAACTCCACATTCAAGGGAAATTCTGAGCCACAGCCGTTTTCAGATAGCCCTCAATGCAAAGGCTCTAGACGCAAATATTGGTGTGAGAGCTAATTCAATCAAGGAAACACTGCATGTTGGTGAAGGGCATATTGCAGAAGGATCAGCCGAGTGGTTCTTGTGGGAGAACAACTCCATTTGGCTCACTAACTTCACACACCATCAGGCTTCCAAGCAGCTCTCAAGGAAACTCACTTTTCACACTCTATGCTTAGTGCCCTTTGAGTGCATTATCTAGGAATGAACCTGGTAGAGCATCCACACAAACGAATGGTCCACATGCGGGTTTCACATGCCACCAACTCCACATTCACAGGCAACTTCAGCGCCAAAGCCGTTTTCAGATAGCCCTCAATGCAAAGGCTCTAGACGCAAATATTGGTGTGAGAGCTAATTCAATCAAGGAAACACTGCATGTTGGTGAAGGGCATATTAAAGAAGGATCAGCCGAGTGGTTCTTGTGGGAGAACAACTCCATTTGGCTCACTAACTTCACACACCATCAGGCTTCCAAGCAGCTCTCAAGGAAACTCAGTTTTCACACTCTATGCTTAGTGCCCTTTGAGGGCCTAGGACTGAAATGAAGCTTGGTGAGCATCCCACACAAACGAATGCTCCACATGCGGGTTTCACATGCCACCAACTCCACATTCACAGGCAACTTCAGCGCCACAGCCGTTTTCAGATAGCCCTCAATGCAAAGGCTCTAGACGCAAATATTGGTGTGAGAGCTAATTCAATCAAGGAAACACTGCATGTTGGTGAAGGGCATATTGCAGAAGGATCAGCCGAGTGGTTCTTGTGGGAGAACATCTCCATTTGGCTCACTAACTTCACACACCATCAGGCTTCCAAGCAGCTCTCAAAGAAACTCAGTTTTCACACTCTGTGCTTAGTGTCCTTTGAGTGCCTAGGACTGAAATGAAGCTTGGTGAGCATCCCACACAAACGAATACTCCACATGCGGGTTTCACATGCCACCAACTCCACATTCACAGGCAACTTCAGCGCCACAGCCGTTTTCAGATAGCCCTCAATGCAAAGGCTCTAGACGCAAATATTGGTGTGAGAGCTAATTCAATCAAGGAAACACTGCATGTTGGCGAAGGGCATATTGAAGAAGGATCAGCCGAGTGGTTCTTGTGGGAGAACAACTCCATTTGGCTCACTAACTTCACACACCATCAGGCTTCCAAGCAGCTCTCAAGGAAACTCACTTTTCACACTCTATGCTTAGTGCCCTTTGAGTGCATTATCTAGGAATGAACCTGGTAGAGCATCCCACACAAACGAATGGTCCACATGCGGGTTTCACATGCCACCAACTCCACATTCACAGGCAACTTCAGCGCCACAGCCGTTTTCAGATAGCCCTCAATGCAAAGGCTCTAGACGCAAATATTGGTGTGAGAGCTAATTCAATCAAGGAAACACTGCATGTTGGTGAAGGGCATATTGCAGAAGGATCAGCCGAGTGGTTCTTGTGGGAGAACAACTCCATTTGGCTCACTAACTTCACACACCATCAGGCTTCCAAGCAGCTCTCAAGGAAACTCACTTTTCACACTCTATGCTTAGTGCCCTTTGAGTGCATTATCTAGGAATGAACCTGGTAGAGCATCCCACACAAACGAATGCTCCACATGCGGGTTTCACATGTCATCAACTCCACATTCAAGGGAAATTCTGAGCCACAGCCGTTTTCAGATAGCCCTCAATGCAAAGGCTCTAGACGCAAATATTGGTGTGAGAGCTAATTCAATCAAGGAAACACTGCATGTTGGTGAAGGGCATATTGCAGAAGGATGAGCCGAGTGGTTCTTGTGGAGAACAACTCCATTTGGCTCACTAACTTCACACACCATCAGGCTTCCAAGCAGCTCTCAAGGAAACTCAGTTTTCACACTCTATGCTTAGTGCCCTTTGAGTGCATTATCTAGGAATGAACCTGGTAGAGCATCCCACACAAACGAATGCTCCACATGCGGGTTTCACATGCCACCAACTCCACATTCACAGGCAACTGCAGCGCCACAGCCGTTTTCAGATAGCCCTCAATGCAAAGGCTCTAGACGCAAATATTGGTGTGAGAGCTAATTCAATCAAGGAAACACTGCATGTTGGTGAAGGGCATATTGCAGAAGGATCAGCCGAGTGGTTCTTGTGGGAGAACATCTCCATTTGGCTCACTAACTTCACACACCATCAGGCTTCCAAGCAGCTCTCAAGGAAACTCAGTTTTCACACTCTATGCTTAGTGTCCTTTGAGTGCCTAGGACTGAAATGAAGCTTGGTGAGCATCCCACACAAACGAATACTCCACATGCGGGTTTCACATGCCACCAACTCCACATTCACAGGCAACTTCAGCGCCACAGCCGTTTTCAGATAGCCCTCAATGCAAAGGCTCTAGACGCAAATATTGGTGTGAGAGCTAATTCAATCAAGGAAACACTGCATGTTGGCGAAGGGCATATTGAAGAAGGATCAGCCGAGTGGTTCTTGTGGGAGAAAAACTCCATTTGGCTCACTAACTTCACACACCATCAGGCTTCCAAGCAGCTCTCAAGGAAACTCACTTTTCACACTCTATGCTTAGTGCCCTTTGAGTGCATTATCTAGGAATGAACCTGGTAGAGCATCCCACACAAACGAATGGTCCACATGCGGGTTTCACATGCCACCAACTCCACATTCACAGGCAACTTCAGCGCCACAGCCGTTTTCAGATAGGCCTCAATGCAAAGGCTCTAGACGCAAATATTGGTGTCAGAGCTAATTCAATCAAGGAAACACTGCATGTTGGTGAAGGGCATATTGAAGAAGGATCAGCCGAGTGGTTCTTGTGGGAGAACAACTCCATTTGGCTCACTAACTTCACACACCATCAGGCTTCCAAGCAGCTCTCAAGGAAACTCACTTTTCACACTCTATGCTTAGTGCCCTTTGAGTGCATTATCTAGGAATGAACCTGGTAGAGCATCCCACACAAACGAATGCTCCACATGCGGGTTTCACATGTCATCAACTCCACATTCAAGGGAAATTCTGAGCCACAGCCGTTTTCAGATAGCCCTCAATGCAAAGGCTCTAGACGCAAATATTGGTGTGAGAGCTAATTCAATCAAGGAAACACTGCATGTTGGTGAAGGGCATATTGCAGAAGGATGAGCCGAGTGGTTCTTGTGGGAGAACAACTCCATTTGGCTCACTAACTTCACACACCATCAGGCTTCCAAGCAGCTCTCAAGGAAACTCACTTTTCACACTCTATGCTTAGTGCCCTTTTTCTGCCTAGGACTGAAATGAAGCTGGTAGAGCATCCCACACAAACGAATACTCCACATGCGGGTTTCACATGCCACCAACTCCACATTCACAGGCAACTTCAGCGCCACAGCCGTTTTCAGATAGCCCTCAATGCAAAGGCTCTAGACGCAAATATTGGTGTGAGAGCTAATTCAATCAAGGAAACACTGCATGTTGGCGAAGGGCATATTGAAGAAGGATCAGCCGAGTGGTTCTTGTGGGAGAACAACTCCATTTGGCTCACTAACTTCACACACCATCAGGCTTCCAAGCAGCTCTCAAGGAAACTCACTTTTCACACTCTATGCTTAGTGCCCTTTGAGTGCATTATCTAGGAATGAACCTGGTAGAGCATCCCACACAAACGAATGGTCCACATGCGGGTTTCACATGCCACCAACTCCACATTCACAGGCAACTTCAGCGCCACAGCCGTTTTCAGATAGCCCTCAATGCAAAGGCTCTAGACGCAAATATTGGTGTGAGAGCTAATTCAATCAAGGAAACACTGCATGTTGGTGAAGGGCATATTGAAGAAGGATCAGCCGAGTGGTTCTTGTGGGAGAACAACTCCATTTGGCTCACTAACTTCACACACCATCAGGCTTCCAAGCAGCTCTCAAGGAAACTCACTTTTCACACTCTATGCTTAGTGCCCTTTGAGTGCATTATCTAGGAATGAACCTGGTAGAGCATCCCACACAAACGAATGCTCCACATGCGGGTTTCACATGTCATCAACTCCACATTCAAGGGAAATTCTGAGCCACAGCCGTTTTCAGATAGCCCTCAATGCAAAGGCTCTAGACGCAAATATTGGTGTGAGAGCTAATTCAATCAAGGAAACACTGCATGTTGGTGAAGGGCATATTGCAGAAGGATCAGCCGAGTGGTTCTTGTGGGAGAACAACTCCATTTGGCTCACTAACTTCACACACCATCAGGCTTCCAAGCAGCTCTCAAGGAAACTCAGTTTTCACACTCTATGCTTAGTGCCCTTTGAGTGCATTATCTAGGAATGAACCTGGTAGAGCATCCCACACAAACGAATGCTCCACATGCGGGTTTCACATGCCACCAACTCCACATTCACAGGCAACTTCAGCGCCAAAGCCGTTTTCAGATAGCCCACAATGCAAAGGCTCTAGACGCAAATATTGGTGTGAGAGCTAATTCAATCAAGGAAACACTGCATGTTGGTGAAGGGCATATTAAAGAAGGATCAGCCGAGTGGTTCTTGTGGGAGAACAACTCCATTTGGCTCACTAACTTCACACACCATCAGGCTTCCAAGCAGCTCTCAAGGAAACTCACTTTTCACACTCTATGCTTAGTGCTCTTTGAGTGCATTATCTAGGAATGAACCTGGTAGAGCATCTCACACAAACGAATGCTCCACATGCGGGTTTCACATGCCACCAACTCCACATTCTCAGGCAACTTCAGCGCCACAGCCGTTTTCAGATAGCCCTCAATGCAAAGGCTCTAGACGCAAATATTGGTGTGAGAGCTAATTCAATCAAGGAAACACTGCATGTTGGTGAAGGGCATATTGCAGAAGGATCAGCCGAGTGGTTCTTGTGGGAGAACATCTCCATTTGGCTCACTAACTTCACACACCATCAGGCTTCCAAGCAGCTCTCAAAGAAACTCAGTTTTCACACTCTATGCTTAGTGTCCTTTGAGTGCCTAGGACTGAAATGAAGCTTGGTGAGCATCCCACACAAACGAATACTCCACATGCGGGTTTCACATGCCACCAACTCCACATTCACAGGCAACTTCAGCGCCACAGCCGTTTTCAGATAGCCCTCAATGCAAAGGCTCTAGACGCAAATATTGGTGTGAGAGCTAATTCAATCAAGGAAACACTGCATGTTGGCGAAGGGCATATTGAAGAAGGATCAGCCGAGTGGTTCTTGTGGGAGAACAACTCCATTTGGCTCACTAACTTCACACACCATCAGGCTTCCAAGCAGCTCTCAAGGAAACTCAGTTTTCACACTCTATGCTTAGTGCCCTTTGAGGGCCTAGGACTGAAATGAAGCTTGGTGAGCATGCCACACAAACGAATGCTCCACATGCGGGTTTCACATGCCACCAACTCCACATTCACAGGCAACTTCAGCGCCACAGCCGTTTTCAGATAGCCCTCAATGCAAAGGCTCTAGACGCAAATATTGGTGTGAGAGCTAATTCAATCAAGGAAACACTGCATGTTGGTGAAGGGCATATTGAAGAAGGATCAGCTGAGTGGTTCTTGTGGGAGAACAACTCCATTTGGCTCACTAACTTCACACACCATCAGGCCTCCAAGCAGCTCTCAAGGAAACTCAGTTTTCACACTGTATGCTTAGTGCCCTTTGAGTGCATTATCTAGGAATGAACCTGGTAGAGCATCCCACACAAACGAATGCTCCACAAGCGGGTTTCACATGCCACCAACTCCACATTCACAGGCAACTTCAGCGCCACAGCCATTTTCAGATAGCCCTCAATGCAAAGGCTCTAGACGCAAATATTGGTGTGAGAGCTAATTCAATCAAGGAAACACTGCATGTTGGCGAAGGGCATATTGAAGAAGGATCAGCCAAGTGGTTCTTGTTGGAGAACAACTCCATTTGGCTCACTAACTTCACACACCATCAGGCTTCCAAGCAGCTCTCAAGGAAACTCAGTTTTCACACTCTATGCTTAGTGCCCTTTGAGTGCATTATCTAGGAATGAACCTGGTAGAGCATCCGATACAAACGAATGCTCCACATGCGGGTTTCACATGCCACCAACTCCACATTCAAGGAAAATTCTGGGCCACAGCCGTTTTCAGATAGCCTTCAATGCAAAGGCTCTAGACGCAAATATTGGTGTGAGAGCTAATTCAATCAAGGAAACACTGCATGTTGGCGAAGGGCATATTGCAGAAGGATGAGCCGAGTGGTTCTTGTGGGAGAACAACTCCATTTGGCTCACTAACTTCACACACCATCAGGCTTCCAAGCAGCTCTCAAGGAAACTCACTTTTCACACTCTATGCTTAGTGCCCTTTTTCTGCCGAGGACTGAAATGAAGCTTGATGAGCATCCCACACAAACGAATGCTCCACATGCGGGTTTCATATGCCACCAACTCCACATTCACACGCAACTTCAGCGCCACAGCCGTTTTCAGATAGCTCTCAATGCAAAGGCTCTAGACGCAAATATTGGTGTGAGAACTAATTCAATCAAGGAAACACTGCATGTTGGTGAAGGGCATATTGCAGAAGGATCAGCCGAGTGGTTCTTGTGGGAGAACAACTCCATTTGGCTCACTAACTTCACACACCATCAGGCTTCCAAGCAGCTCTCAAGGAAACTCACTTTTCACTCTATGCTTAGTGCCCTTTGAGTGCATTATCTAGGAATGAAGCTGGTAGAGCATCCCTCACAAACGAATGCTCCACATGCGGGTTTCACATGCCACCAACTCCACATTCACAGGCAACTTCAGCGCCACAGCCGTTTTCAGATAGCCCTCAATGCAAAGGCTCTAGACACAAATATTGGTGTGAGAGCTAATTCAATCAAGGAAACACTGCATGTTGGTGAAGGGCATATTGAAGAAGGATCAGCCGAGTGGTTTTTGTGGGAGAACAACTCCATTTGGCTCACTAACTGCACACACCATCAGGCTTCCAAGCAGCTCTCAAGGAAACTCAGTTTTCACACTCTATGCTTAGTGCCCTTTGAGTGCCTAGGACTTAAATGAAGCTTGGTGTGCATCCCACACAAATAAATGCTCCACATTCGGGTTTCATATGCCACCAACTCCACATTCACACGCAACTTCAGCGCCAAAGCCGTTTTCAGATAGCTCTCAATGCAAAGGCTCTAGACGCAAATATTGGTGTGAGAGCTAATTCAATCAAGGAAACACTGCATGTTGGTGAAGGGCATATTGCAGAAGGATCAGCCGAGTGGTTCTTGTGGGAGAACTACTCCATTTGGCTCACTAACTTCACACACCATCAGGCTTCCAAGCAGCTCTCAAGGAAACTCAGTTTTCACACTCTATGCTTAGTGCCCTTTGAGTGCATTATCTAGGAATGAAGCTGGTAGAGCATCCCACACAAACGAATGCTCCACATGCGGGTTTCACATGCCACCAACTCCACATTCACAGGCAACTTCAGCGCCACAGCCGTTTTCAGATAGCCCTCAATGCAAAGGCTCTAGACGCAAATATTGGTGTGAGAGCTAATTCAATCAAGGAAACACTGCATGTTGGTGAAGGGCATATTGCAGAAGGATCAGCCGAGTGGTTCTTGTGGGAGAACAACTCCATTTGGCTCACTAACTTCACACACCATCAGGCTTCCAAGCAGCTCTCAAGGAAACTCACTTTTCACACTCTATGCTTAGTGCCCTTTGAGTGCATTATCTAGGAATGAACCTGGTAGAGCATCCCACACAAACGAATGCTCCACATGCGGGTTTCACATGCCACCAACTCCACATTCACAGGCAACTTCAGCGCCACAGCCGTTTTCAGATAGCCCTCAATGCAAAGGCTCTAGACGCAAATATTGGTGTGAGAGCTAATTCAATCAAGGAAACACTGCATGTTGGTGAAGGGCATATTGCAGAAGGATCAGCTGAGTGGTTCTTGTGGGAGAACAACTCCATTTGGCTCACTAACTTCACACACCATCAGGCCTCCAAGCAGCTCTCAAGGAAACTCAGTTTTCACACTCTATGCTTAGTGCCCTTTGAGTGCATTATCTAGGAATGAACCTGGTAGAGCATCCTACACAAACGAATGCTCCACATGCGGGTTTCACATGCCACCAACTCCACATTCACAGGCAACTTCAGCGCCACAGCCGTTTTCAGATAGCCCTCAATGCAAAGGCTCTAGACGCAAATATTGGTGTGAGAACTAATTCAATCAAGGAAACACTGCATGTTGGTGAAGGGCATATTGCAGAAGGATCAGCCGAGTGGTTCTTGTGGGAGAACAACTCCATTTGGCTCACTAACTTCACACACCATCAGGCTTCCAAGCAGCTCTCAAGGAAACTCACTTTTCACTCTATGCTTAGTGCCCTTTGAGTGCATTATCTAGGAATGAAGCTGGTAGAGCATCCCTCACAAACGAATGCTCCACATGCGGGTTTCACATGCCACCAACTCCACATTCACAGGCAACTTCAGCGCCACAGCCGTTTTCAGATAGCCCTCAATGCAAAGGCTCTAGACACAAATATTGGTGTGAGAGCTAATTCAATCAAGGAAACACTGCATGTTGGTGAAGGGCATATTGCAGAAGGATCAGCCGAGTGGTTTTTGTGGGAGAACAACTCCATTTGGCTCACTAACTGCACACACCATCAGGCTTCCAAGCAGCTCTCAAGGAAACTCAGTTTTCACACTCTATGCTTAGTGCCCTTTGAGTGCCTAGGACTTAAATGAAGCTTGGTGTGCATCCCACACAAATAAATGCTCCACATTCGGGTTTCATATGCCACCAACTCCACATTCACACGCAACTTCAGCGCCACAGCCGTTTTCAGATAGCTCTCAATGCAAAGGCTCTAGACGCAAATATTGGTGTGAGAGCTAATTCAATCAAGGAAACACTGCATGTTGGTGAAGGGCATATTGCAGAAGGATCAGCCGAGTGGTTCTTGTGGGAGAACTACTCCATTTGGCTCACTAACTTCACACACCATCAGGCTTCCAAGCAGCTCTCAAGGAATCTCAGTTTTCACACTCTATGCTTAGTGCCCTTTGAGTGCATTATCTAGGAATGAACCTGGTAGAGCATCCCACACATACGAATGCTCCACATGCGGGTTTCACATGCCACCAACTCCACATTCACAGGCAACTTCAGCGCCACAGCCGTTTTCAGATAGCCCTCAATGCAAAGGCTCTAGACGCAAATATTGGTGTGAGAGCTAATTCAATCAAGGAAACACTGCATGTTGGTGAAGGGCATATTGAAGAAGGATCAGCCGAGTGGTTCTTGTGGGAGAACAACTCCATTTGGCTCACTAACTTCACACACCATCAGGCTTCCAAGCAGCTCTCAAGGAAACTCACTTTTCACACTCTATGCTTAGTGCCCTTTGAGTGCATTATCTAGGAATGAACCTGGTAGAGCATCCCACACAAACGAATGCTCCACATGCGGGTTTCACATGCCACCAACTCCACATTCACACGCAACTTCAGCGCCACAGCCGTTTTCAGATAGCCCTCAATGCAAAGGCTCTAGACGCAAATATTGGTGTGAGAGCTAATTCAATCAAGGAAACACTGCATGTTGGTGAAGGGCATATTGCAGAAGGATCAGCCGAGTGGTTCTTGTGGGAGAACATCTCCATTTGGCTCACTAACTTCACACACCATCAGGCTTCCAAGCAGCTCTCAAAGAAACTCAGTTTTCACACTCTATGCTTAGTGTCCTTTGAGTGCCTAGGACTGAAATGAAGCTTGGTGAGCATCCCACACAAACGAATACTCCACATACGGGTTTCACATGCCACCAACTCCACATTCACAGGCAACTTCAGCGCCACAGCCGTTTTCAGATAGCCCTCAATGCAAAGGCTCTAGACGCAAATATTGGTGTGAGAGCTAATTCAATCAAGGAAACACTGCATGTTGGCGAAGGGCATATTGCAGAAGGATCAGCCGAGTGGTTTTTGTGGGAGAACAACTCCATTTGGCTCACTAACTTCACACACCATCAGGCTTCCAAGCAGCTCTCAAGGAAACACTTTTCACACTCTATGCTTAGTGCCCTTTGAGTGCATTATCTAGGAATGAACCTGGTAGAGCATCCTACACAAACGAATGCTCCACATGCGGGTTTCACATGCCACCAACTCCACATTCACAGGCAACTTCAGCGCCACAGCCGTTTTCAGATAGCCCTCAATGCAAAGGCTCTAGACGCAAATATTGGTGTGAGAGCTAATTCAATCAAGGAAACACTGCATGTTGGTGAAGGGCATATTGCAGAAGGATCAGCCGAGTGGTTCTTGTGGGAGAACAACTCCATTTGGCTCACTAACTTCACACACCATCAGGCTTCCAAGCAGCTCTCAAGGAAACTCAGTTTTCACACTCTATGCTTAGTGCCCTTTGAGTGCATTATCTAGGAATGAAGCTGGTAGAGCATCCCACACAAACGAATGCTCCACATGCGGGTTTCACATGCCACCAACTCCACATTCACAGGCAACTTCAGCGCCACAGCCGTTTTCAGATAGGCCTCAATGCAAAGGCTCTAGACGCAAATATTGGTGTGAGAGCTAATTCAATCAAGGAAACACTGCATGTTGGTGAAGGGCATATTGCAGAAGGATCAGCCGAGTGGTTCTTGTGGGAGAACAACTCCATTTGGCTCACTAACTTCACACACCATCAGGCTTCCAAGCAGCTCTCAAGGAAACTCACTTTTCACACTCTATGCTTAGTGCCCTTTGAGTGCATTATCTAGGAATGAACCTGGTAGAGCATCCCACACAAACGAATGCTCCACATGCGGGTTTCACATGCCACCAACTCCACATTCACAGGCAACTTCAGCGCCACAGCCGTTTTCAGATAGCCCTCAATGCAAAGGCTCTAGACGCAAATATTGGTGTGAGAGCTAATTCAATCAAGGAAACACTGCATGTTGGTGAAGGGCATATTGCAGAAGGATCAGCTGAGTGGTTCTTGTGGGAGAACAACTCCATTTGGCTCACTAACTTCACACACCATCAGGCCTCCAAGCAGCTCTCAAGGAAACTCAGTTTTCACACTCTATGCTTAGTGCCCTTTGAGTGCATTATCTAGGAATGAACCTGGTAGAGCATCCTACACAAACGAATGCTCCACATGCGGGTTTCACATGCCACCAACTCCACATTCACAGGCAACTTCAGCGCCACAGCCGTTTTCAGATAGCCCTCAATGCAAAGGCTCTAGACGCAAATATTGGTGTGAGAGCTAATTCAATCAAGGAAACACTGCATGTTGGTGAAGGGCATATTGCAGAAGGATCAGCCGAGTGGTTCTTGTGGGAGAACAACTCCATTTGGCTCACTAACTTCACACACCATCAGGCTTCCAAGCAGCTCTCAAGGAAACTCACTTTTCACACTCTATGCTTAGTGCCCTTTGAGTGCATTATCTAGGAATGAAGCTGGTAGAGCATCCCACACAAACGAATGCTCCACATGCGGGTTTCACATGCCACCAACTCCACATTCACAGGCAACTTCAGCGCCACAGCCGTTTTCAGATAGGCCTCAATGCAAAGGCTCTAGACGCAAATATTGGTGTGAGAGCTAATTCAATCAAGGAAACACTGCATGTTGGTGAAGGGCATATTGCAGAAGGATCAGCCGAGTGGTTCTTGTGGGAGAACAACTCCATTTGGCTCACTAACTTCACACACCATCAGGCTTCCAAGCAGCTCTCAAGGAAACTCACTTTTCACACTCTATGCTTAGTGCCCTTTGAGTGCATTATCTAGGAATGAAGCTGGTAGAGCATCCCACACAAACGAATGGTCCACATGCGGGTTTCACATGCCACCAACTCCACATTCACAGGCAACTTCAGCGCCACAGCCGTTTTCAGATAGCCCTCAATGCAAAGGCTCTAGACGCAAATATTGGTGTGAGAGCTAATTCAATCAAGGAAACACTGCATGTTGGTGAAGGGCATATTGAAGAAGGATCAGCTGAGTGGTTCTTGTGGGAGAACAACTCCATTTGGCTCACTAACTTCACACACCATCAGGCCTCCAAGCAGCTCTCAAGGAAACTCAGTTTTCACACTCTATGCTTAGTGCCCTTTGAGTGCATTATCTAGGAATGAACCTGGTAGAGCATCCCACACAAACGAATGCTCCACATGCGGGTTTCACATGCCACCAACTCCACATTCACAGGCAACTTCAGTGCCACAGCCGTTTTCAGATAACCCTCAATGCAAAGGCTCTAGACGCAAATATTGGTGTGAGAGCTAATTCAATCAAGGAAACACTGCATGTTGGCGAAAGGCATATTGAAGAAGGATCAGCCGAGTGGTTCTTGTGGGAGAACAACTCCATTTGGCTCACTAACTTCACACACCATCAGGCTTCCAAGCAGCTCTCAAGGAAACACTTTTCACACTCTATGCTTAGTGCCCTTTGAGTGCATTATCTAGGAATGAACCTGGTAGAGCATCCCACACAAACGAATGCTCCACATGCGGGTTTCACATGCCACCAACTCCACATTCACAGGCAACTTCAGCGCCACAGCCGTTTTCAGATAGCCCTCAATGCAAAGGCTCTAGACGCAAATATTGGTGTGAGAGCTAATTCAATCAAGAAACACTGCATGTTGGTGAAGGGCATATTGCAGAAGGATCAGCCGAGTGGTTCTTGTGGGAGAACAACTCCATTTGGCTCACTAACTTCACACACCATCAGGCTTCCAAGCAGCTCTCAAGGAAACTCACTTTTCACACTCTATGCTTAGTGCCCTTTGAGTGCATTATCTAGGAATGAACCTGGTAGAGCATCCCACACAAACGAATGCTCCACATGCGGGTTTCACATGCCACCAACTCCACATTCACAGGCAACTTCAGCGCCACAGCCGTTTTCAGATAGCCCTCAATGCAAAGGCTCTAGACGCAAATATTGGTGTGAGAGCTTATTCAATCAAGGAAACACTGCATGTTGGTGAAGGGCATATTGAAGAAGGATCAGCCGAGTGGTTCTTGTGGGAGAACAACTCCATTTGGCTCACTAACTTCACACACCATCAGGCTTCCAAGCAGCTCTCAAGGAAACTCAGTTTTCACACTCTATGCTTAGTGCCCTTTGAGTGCATTATCTAGGAATGAACCTGGTAGAGCATCCCACACAAACGAATGCTCCACATGCGGGTTTCACATGCCACCCACTCCACATTCACAGGCAACTTCAGCGCCACAGCCGTTTTCAGATAGCCCTCAATGCAAAGGCTCTTGACGCAAATATTGGTGTGAGAGCTAATTCAATGAAGGAAACACTGCATGTTGGTGAAGGGCATATTGCAGAAGGATCAGCTGAGTGGTTCTTGTGGGAGAACAACTCCATTTGGCTCACTAACTTCACACACCATCAGGCCTCGAAGCAGCTCTCAAGGAAACTCAGTTTTTACACTCTATGCTTAGTGCCCTTTGAGTGCATTATCTAGGAATGAACCTGGTAGAGCATCCCACACAAACGAATGCTCCACATGCGGGTTTCACATGCCATCAACTCCACATTCACAGGCAACTGCAGCGCCACAGCCGTTTTCAGATAGCCCTCAATGCAAAGGCTCTAGACGCAAATATTGGTGTGAGAGCTAATTCAATCAAGGAAACACTGCATGTTGGTGAAGGGCATATTGCAGAAGGATCAGCCGAGTGGTTCTTGTGGGAGAACAACTCCATTTGGCTCACTAACTTCACACACCATCAGGCTTCCAAGCAGCTCTCAAGGAAACTCACTTTTCACTCTATGCTTAGTGCCCTTTGAGTGCATTATCTAGGAATGAACCTGGTAGAGCATCCCACACAAACGAATGGTCCACATGCGGGTTTCACATGCCACCAACTCCACATTCACAGGCAACTTCAGCGCCACAGCCGTTTTCAGATAGCCCTCAATGCAAAGGCTCTATACCAAATATTGGTGTGAGAGCTAATTCAATGAAGGAAACACTGCATGTTGGTGAAGGGCATATTGAAGAAGGATCAGCCGAGTGGTTCTTGTGGGAGAACAACTCCATTTGGCTCACTAACTTCACACACCATCAGGCTTCCAAGCAGCTCTCAAGGAAACTCAGTTTTCACACTCTATGCTTAGTGCCCTTTGAGTGCAATATCTAGGAATGAACTTGGTAGAGCATCCCACACAAACGAATGCTCCACATGCGGGTTTCACATGCCACCAACTCCACATTCACAGGCAACTTCAGCGCCACAGCTGTTTTCAGATAGCCCTCAATGCAAAGGCTCTAGACGTAAATATTGGTGTGAGAGCTAATTCAATCAAGGAAACACTGAATGTTGGCGAAGGGCATATTGCAGAAGGATCAGCCGAGTGGTTCTTGTGGGAGAACAACTCCATTTGGCTCACTAACTTCACACACCATCAGGCTTCCAAGCAGCTCTCAAGGAAACTCAGTTTTCACACTCTATGCTTAGTGCCCTTTGAGTGCATTATCTAGGAATGAACCTGGTAGAGCATCCCACACAAACGAATGCTCCACATGCGGGTTTCACATGCCACCAACTCCACATTCACAGGCAACTTCAGCGCCACAGCCGTTTTCAGATAGCCCTCAATGCAAAGGCTCTAGACGCAAATATTGGTGTGAGAGCTAATTCAATCAAGGAAACACTGCATGTTGGTGAAGGGCATATTGCAGAAGGATCAGCCGAGTGGTTCTTGTGGGAGAACAACTCCATTTGGCTCACTAACTTCACACACCATCAGGCTTCCAAGCAGCTCTCAAGGAAACTCAGTTTTCACACTCTATGCTTAGTGCCCTTTGAGTGCATTATCTAGGAATGAAGCTGGTAGAGCATCCCACACAAACGAATGCTCCACATGCGGGTTTCACATGCCACCAACTCCACATTCACAGGCAACTTCAGCGCCACAGCCGTTTTCAGATAGGCCTCAATGCAAAGGCTCTAGACGCAAATATTGGTGTGAGAGCTAATTCAATCAAGGAAACACTGCATGTTGGTGAAGGGCATATTGCAGAAGGATCAGCCGAGTGGTTCTTGTGGGAGAACAACTCCATTTGGCTCACTAACTTCACACACCATCAGGCTTCCAAGCAGCTCTCAAGGAAACTCACTTTTCACACTCTATGCTTAGTGCCCTTTGAGTGCATTATCTAGGAATGAACCTGGTAGAGCATCCCACACAAACGAATGGTCCACATGCGGGTTTCACATGCCACCAACTCCACATTCACAGGCAACTTCAGCGCCACAGCCGTTTTCAGATAGCCCTCAATGCAAAGGCTCTAGACGCAAATATTGGTGTGAGAGCTAATTCAATCAAGGAAACACTGCATGTTGGTGAAGGGCATATTGCAGAAGGATCAGCTGAGTGGTTCTTGTGGGAGAACAACTCCATTTGGCTCACTAACTTCACACACCATCAGGCCTCCAAGCAGCTCTCAAGGAAACTCAGTTTTCACACTCTATGCTTAGTGCCCTTTGAGTGCATTATCTAGGAATGAACCTGGTAGAGCATCCTACACAAACGAATGCTCCACATGCGGGTTTCACATGCCACCAACTCCACATTCACAGGCAACTTCAGCGCCACAGCCGTTTTCAGATAGCCCTCAATGCAAAGGCTCTAGACGCAAATATTGGTGTGAGAGCTAATTCAATCAAGGAAACACTGCATGTTGGTGAAGGGCATATTGCAGAAGGATCAGCCGAGTGGTTCTTGTGGGAGAACAACTCCATTTGGCTCACTAACTTCACACACCATCAGGCTTCCAAGCAGCTCTCAAGGAAACTCACTTTTCACACTCTATGCTTAGTGCCCTTTGAGTGCATTATCTAGGAATGAAGCTGGTAGAGCATCCCACACAAACGAATGCTCCACATGCGGGTTTCACATGCCACCAACTCCACATTCACAGGCAACTTCAGCGCCACAGCCGTTTTCAGATAGGCCTCAATGCAAAGGCTCTAGACGCAAATATTGGTGTGAGAGCTAATTCAATCAAGGAAACACTGCATGTTGGTGAAGGGCATATTGCAAGAAGGATCAGCCGAGTGGTTCTTGTGGGAGAACAACTCCATTTGGCTCACTAACTTCACACACCATCAGGCTTCCAAGCAGCTCTCAAGGAAACTCACTTTTCACACTCTATGCTTAGTGCCCTTTGAGTGCATTATCTAGGAATGAAGCTGGTAGAGCATCCCACACAAACGAATGGTCCACATGCGGGTTTCACATGCCACCAACTCTCCACATTCACAGGCAACTTCAAGCGCCACAGCCGTTTTCAGATAGCCCTCAATGCAAAGGCTCTAGACGCAAATATTGGTGTGAGAGCTAATTCAATCAAGGAAACACTGCATGTTGGTGAAGGGCATATTGAAGAAGGATCAGCTGAGTGGTTCTTGTGGGAGAACAACTCCATTTGGCTCACTAACTTCACACACCATCAGGCCTCCAAGCAGCTCTCAAGGAAACTCAGTTTTCACACTCTATGCTTTAGTGCCCTTTGAGTGCATTATCTAGGAATGAACCTGGTAGAGCATCCCACACAAACGAATGCTCCACATGCGGGTTTCACATGCCACCAACTCCACATTCACAGGCAACTTCAGTGCCACAGCCGTTTTCAGATAACCCTCAATGCAAAGGCTCTAGACGCAAATATTGGTGTGAGAGCTAATTCAATCAAGGAAACACTGCATGTTGGCGAAAGGCATATTGAAGAAGGATCAGCCGAGTGGTTCTTGTGGGAGAACAACTCCATTTGGCTCACTAACTTCACACACCATCAGGCTTCCAAGCAGCTCTCAAGGAAACACTTTTCACACTCTATGCTTAGTGCCCTTTGAGTGCATTATCTAGGAATGAACCTGGTAGAGCATCCCACACAAACGAATGCTCCACATGCGGGTTTCACATGCCACCAACTCCACATTCACAGGCAACTTCAGCGCCACAGCCGTTTTCAGATAGCCCTCAATGCAAAGGCTCTAGACGCAAATATTGGTGTGAGAGCTAATTCAATCAAGAAACACTGCATGTTGGTGAAGGGCATATTGCAGAAGGATCAGCCGAGTGGTTCTTGTGGGAGAACAACTCCATTTGGCTCACTAACTTCACACACCATCAGGCTTCCAAGCAGCTCTCAAGGAAACTCACTTTTCACACTCTATGCTTAGTGCCCTTTGAGTGCATTATCTAGGAATGAACCTGGTAGAGCATCCCACACAAACGAATGCTCCACATGCGGTTTCACATGCCACCAACTCCACATTCACAGGCAACTTCAGCGCCACAGCCGTTTTCAGATAGCCCTCAATGCAAAGGCTCTAGACTGCAAATATTGGTGTGAGAGCTTATTCAATCAAGGAAACACTGCATGTTGGTGAAGGGCATATTGAAGAAGGATCAGCCGAGTGGTTCTTGTGGGAGAACAACTCCATTTGGCTCACTAACTTCACACACCATCAGGCTTCCAAGCAGCTCTCAAGGAAACTCAGTTTTCACACTCTATGCTTAGTGCCCTTTGAGTGCATTATCTAGGAATGAACCTGGTAGAGCATCCCACACAAACGAATGCTCCACATGCGGGTTTCACATGCCACCCACTCCACATTCACAGGCAACTTCAGCGCCACAGCCGTTTTCAGATAGCCCTCAATGCAAAGGCTCTTGACGCAAATATTGGTGTGAGAGCTAATTCAATGAAGGAAACACTGCATGTTGGTGAAGGGCATATTGCAGAAGGATCAGCTGAGTGGTTCTTGTGGGAGAACAACTCCATTTGGCTCACTAACTTCACACACCATCAGGCCTCGAAGCAGCTCTCAAGGAAACTCAGTTTTTACACTCTATGCTTAGTGCCCTTTGAGTGCATTATCTAGGAATGAACCTGGTAGAGCATCCCACACAAACGAATGCTCCACATGCGGGTTTCACATGCCATCAACTCCACATTCACAGGCAACTGCAGCGCCACAGCCGTTTTCAGATAGCCCTCAATGCAAAGGCTCTAGACGCAAATATTGGTGTGAGAGCTAATTCAATCAAGGAAACACTGCATGTTGGTGAAGGGCATATTGCAGAAGGATCAGCCGAGTGGTTCTTGTGGGAGAACAACTCCATTTGGCTCACTAACTTCACACACCATCAGGCTTCCAAGCAGCTCTCAAGGAAACTCACTTTTCACTCTATGCTTAGTGCCCTTTGAGTGCATTATCTAGGAATGAACCTGGTAGAGCATCCCACACAAACGAATGGTCCACATGCGGGTTTCACATGCCACCAACTCCACATTCACAGGCAACTTCAGCGCCACAGCCGTTTTCAGATAGCCCTCAATGCAAAGGCTCTATACCAAATATTGGTGTGAGAGCTAATTCAATGAAGGAAACACTGCATGTTGGTGAAGGGCATATTGAAGAAGGATCAGCCGAGTGGTTCTTGTGGGAGAACAACTCCATTTGGCTCACTAACTTCACACACCATCAGGCTTCCAAGCAGCTCTCAAGGAAACTCAGTTTTCACACTCTATGCTTAGTGCCCTTTGAGTGCAATATCTAGGAATGAACTTGGTAGAGCATCCCACACAAACGAATGCTCCACATGCGGGTTTCACATGCCACCAACTCCACATTCACAGGCAACTTCAGCGCCACAGCTGTTTTCAGATAGCCCTCAATGCAAAGGCTCTAGACGTAAATATTGGTGTGAGAGCTAATTCAATCAAGGAAACACTGAATGTTGGCGAAGGGCATATTGCAGAAGGATCAGCCGAGTGGTTCTTGTGGGAGAACAACTCCATTTGGCTCACTAACTTCACACACCATCAGGCTTCCAAGCAGCTCTCAAGGAAACTCAGTTTTCACACTCTATGCTTAGTGCCCTTTGAGTGCATTATCTAGGAATGAACCTGGTAGAGCATCCCACACAAACGAATGCTCCACATGCGGGTTTCACATGCCACCAACTCCACATTCACAGGCAACTTCAGCGCCACAGCCGTTTTCAGATAGCCCTCAATGCAAAGGCTCTAGACGCAAATATTGGTGTGAGAGCTAATTCAATCAAGGAAACACTGCATGTTGGTGAAGGGCATATTGAAGAAGGATCAGCCGAGTGGTTCTTGTGGGAGAACAACTCCATTTGGCTCACTAACTTCACACATCATCAGGCTTCCAAGCAGCTCTCAAGGAAACTGAGTTTTCACACTCTATGCCTAGTGCCCTTTGAGTGCATTATCTAGGAATGAACCTGGTAGAGCATCCCACACAAACGAATGCTCCACATGCGGGTTTCACATGCCACCAACTCCACATTCACAGGCAACTTCAGCGCCACAGCCGTTTTCAGTTAACCCTCAATGCAAAGGCTCTAGACGCAAATATTGGTGTGAGAGCTTATTCAATCAAGGAAACACTGCATGTTGGTGAAGGGCATATTGAAGAAGGATCAGCCGAGTGGTTCTTGTGGGAGAACAACTCCATTTGGCTCACTAACTTCACACACCATCAGGCTTCCAAGCAGCTCTCAAGGAAACTCAGTTTTCACACTCTATGCTTAGTGCCCTTTGAGTGCATTATCTAGGAATGAACCTGGTAGAGCATCCCACACAAACGAATGCTCCACATGCGGGTTTCACATGCCACCAACTCCACATTCACAGGCAACTTCAGCGCCACAGCCGTTTTCAGATAGCCCTCAATGCAAAGGCTCTAGACGCAAATATTGGTGTGAGAGCTAATTCAATCAAGGAAACACTGCATGTTGGTGAAGGGCATATTGAAGAAGGATCAGCTGAGTGGTTCTTGTGGGAGAACAACTCCATTTGGCACACTAACTTCACACACCATCAGGCTTCCAAGCAGCTCTCAAGGAAACTCAGTTTTCACACTCTATGCTTAGTGCCCTTTTTGTGCCTAGGACTGAAATGAAGCTTGGTGAGCATCCCACACAAACGAATGCTCCACATGCGGGTTTCACATGCCACCAACTCCACATTCACAGGCAACTTCAGCGCCACAGCCGTTTTCACATAGCCCTCAATGCAAAGGCTCTAGACGCAAATATTGGTGTGAGAGCTAATTCAATCAAGGAAACACTGCATGTTGGTGAAGGGCATATTGCAGAAGGATCAGCCGAGTGGTTCTTGTGGGAGAACAACTCCATTTGCTCACTAACTTCACACACCATCAGGCTTCCAAGCAGCTCTCAAGGAAACTCAGTTTTCGCACTCTATGCTTAGTGCTCTTTGAGGGCTTTATCTAGGAATGAAGCTGGTAGAGCATCCCACACAAACGAATGCTCCACATGCGGGTTTCACATGCCACCAACTCCACATTCACAGGCAACTTCAGCGCCACAGCCGTTTTCAGATAGCCCTCAATGCAAAGGCTCTAGACGCAAATATTGGTGTGAGAGCTTATTCAATCAAGGAAACACTGCATGTTGGTGAAGGGCATATTGCAGAAGGATCAGCTCAGTGGTTCTTGTGGGAGAACAACTCCATTTGGCTCACTAACATCACACACCATCAGGCCTCCAATCAGCTCTCAAGGAAACTCAGTTTTCACACTCTATGCTTAGTGCCCTTTGAGTGCATTATCTAGGAATGAACCTGGTAGAGCATCCCACACAAACGAATGCTCCACATGCGGGTTTCACATGCCACCAACTCCACATTCACAGGCAACTTCAGCGCCACAGCCGTTTTCAGATAGCCCTCAATGCAAAGGCTCTAGACGCAAATATTGGTGTGAGAGCTAATTCAATCAAGGAAACACTGCATGTTGGTGAAGGGCATATTGCAGAAGGATCAGCTGAGTGGTTCTTGTGGGAGAACAACTCCATTTGGCTCACTAACTTCACACACCATCAGGCTTCCAAGCAGCTCTCAAGGAAACTCAGGTTTTACACTCTATGCTTAGTGCCCTTTGAGTGCATTATTTAGGAATGAACCTGGTAGAGCATCCCACACAAACGAATGCTCCACATGCGGGTTTCACATGCCACCAACTCCACATTCACAGGCAACTTCAGCGCCACAGCCGTTTTCAGATAGCCCTCAATGCAAAGGCTCTAGACGCAAATATTGGGTGTGAGAGTTAATTCAATCAAGGAAACACTGCATGTTGGTGAAGGGCATATTGCAGAAGGATCAGCCGAGTGGTTCTTGTGGAGAACAACTCCATTTGGCTCACTAACTTCACACACCATCAGGCTTCCAAGCAGCTCTCAAGGAAACTCAGTTTTCACACTCTATGCTTAGTGCCCTTTTTGTGCCTAGGACTGAAATGAAGCTTGGTGAGCATCCCACACAAACGAATGCTCCACATGCGGGTTTCACATGCCACCAACTCCACATTCACAGGCAACTTCAGCGCCACAGCCTTTTTCAGATAGCCCTCAATGCAAAGGCTCTTGACGCAAATATTGGTGTGAGAGCTAATTCAATCAAGGAAAACACTGCATGTTGGTGAAGGGCATATTGAAGAAGGATCAGCCGAGTGGTTCTTGTGGGAGAACAACTCCATTTGGCTCACTAACTTCACACACCATCAGGCTTCCAAGCAGCTCTCAAGGAAACTCAGTTTTTATACTCTATGCTTAGTGCCCTTTGAGTGCATTATCTAGGAATGAACCTGGTAGAGCATCCCACACAAACGAATGCTCCACATGCGGGTTTCACATGCCACCAACTCCACATTCACAGGGCAACTTCAGCGCCACAGCCGTTTTCAGATAGCCCTCAATGCAAAGGCTCTAGACTCAAATATTGGTGTGAGAGCTAATTCAATCAAGGAAACACTGCATGTTGGTGAAGGGCATATTGCAGAAGGATCAGCTCAGTGGTTCTTGTGGGAGAACAACTCCATTTGGCTCACTAACATCACACACCATCAGGCCTCCAAGCAGCTCTCAAGGAAACTCACTTTTCACACTCTATGCTTAGTGCCCTTTGAGTGCATTATCTAGGAATGAACCTGGTAGAGCATCCCACACAAACGAATGCTCCACACGCGGGTTTCACATGCCACCAACTCCACATTCACAGGCAACTTCAGCGCCACAGCCGTTTTCAGATAGCCCTCAATGCAAAGGCTCTAGACGCAAATATTGTGTGAGAGGTAATTCAATCAAGGAAACACTGCATGTTGGTGAAGGGCCTATTGAAGAAGGATCAGCCGAGTGGTTCTTGTGGGAGAACAACTCCATTTGGCTCACTAACATCACACACCATCATGCCTCCAAGCAGCTCTCAAGGAAACTCAGTTTTCACACTCTATGCTTAGTGCCCTTTGAGTGCATTATCTAGGAATGAACCTGGTAGAGCATCCCACACAAACGAATGCTCCACATGCGGGTTTCACATGCCACCAACTCCACATTCACAGGCAACTTCAGCGCCACAGCCGTTTTCAGATAGCCCTCAATGCAAAGGCTCTAGACGCAAATATTGGTGTGAGAGCTAATTCAATCAAGGAAACACTGCATGTTGGTGAAGGGGCATATTGCAGAAGGATCAGCTCAGTGGTTCTTGTGGGAGAACAACTCCATTTGGCTCACTAACATCACACACCCATCAGGCCTCCAAGCAGCTCTCAAGGAAACTCAGTTTTTCACACTCTATGCTTAGTGCCCTTTGAGTGCATTATCTAGGAATGAACCTGGTAGAGCATCCCACACAACGAATGCTCCACACGCGGGTTTCACATGCCCACCAACTCCACATTCAAGGGAAATTCTGCGCCACAGCCGTTTTCAGATAGCCCTCAATGCAAAGGCTCTAGACGTAAATATTGGTGTGAGAGCTAATTCAATCAAGGAAACACTGCATGTTGGTGAAGGGCATATTGCAGAAGGATCAGCCGAGTGGTTCTTGTGGGAGAACAACTCCATTTGGCTCACTAACTTCACACACCATCAGGCTTCCAACAGCTCTCAAGGAAACTCAGTTTTCACACTCTATGCCTAGTGCCCTTTGAGTGCATTATCTAGGAATGAACTTGGTAGAGCATCCCACACAAACGAATGCTCCACATGCGGGTTTCACATGCCACCAACTCCACATTCACAGGCAACTTCAGCGCCACAGCCGTTTTTCACATAGCCCTCAATGCAAAGGCTCTAGACGCAAATATTGGTGTGAGAGCTAATTCAATCAAGGAAACACTGCATGTTGGTGAAGGGCATATTGAAGAAGGATCAGCCGAGTGGTTCTTGTGGGAGAACAACTCCATTTGGCTCAAAACTTCACACACCATCAGGCTTCCAAGCAGCTCTCAAGGAAACTCAGTTTTCACACTCTATGCTTAGTGCCCTTTGAGTGCATTATCTAGGAATGAACTTGGTAGAGCATCCCACACAAACGAATGCTCCACATGCGGGTTTCACATGCCACCAACTCCACATTCACAGGCAACTTCAGCGCCACAGCCGTTTTCAGTTAACCCTCAATGCAAAGGCTCTAGACGCAAATATTGGTGTGAGAGCTAATTCAATCAAGGAAACACTGCATGTTGGTGAAGGGCATATTGCAGAAGGATCAGTCGAGTGGTTCTTGTATGAGAACAATTCCATTTGGCTCACTAACTTCACGCACCATTAGGCTTCCAAGCAGCTCTCAAGGAAACTCAGTTTTCACACTCTATGCTTAGTGCCCTTTGAGTGCATTATCTAGGAATGAACCTGTAGAGCATCCCACACAAACGAATGCTCCACATGCGGGTTTCACATGCCACCAACTCCACATTCACAGGCAACTTCACCTCCACAGCCGTTTTCAGATAGCCCTCAATGCAAAGGCTCTAGACGCCAATATTGGTGTGAGAGCTAATTCGATCAAGAAACATTGCATGTTGGTGAAGGGCATATTGAAGAATGATCAGCCGAGTGGTTCTTGTGGGAGAACAACTCCATTTGGCTCACTAACTTCACACACCATCAGGCTTCCAAGCAGCTCTCAAGGAAACTCAGTTTTTACACTCTATGCTTAGTGCCCTTTGAGTGCTTTATCTAGGAATGAAGCTGGTAGAGCATCCCACACAAACGAATGCTCCACATGCGGGTTTCACATGCCGCCAACTCCACATTCACAGGCAACTTCAGCGCCACAGCCGTTTTCACATAGCCCTCAATGCAAAGGCTCTAGACGCAAATATTGGTGTGAGAGCTAATTCAATCAAGGAAACACTGCATGTTGGTGAAGGGCATATTGAAGAAGGATCAGCCGAGTGGTTCTTGTGGAGAACAACTCCATTTGGCTCACTAACTTCACACACCATCAGGCTTCCAAGCAGCTCTCAAGGAAACTCAGTTTTCACACTCTATGCTTAGTGCCCTTTTTGTGCCTAGGACTGAAATGAAGCTTGGTGAGCATCCCACACAAACGAATGCTCCACATGCGGGTTTCACATGCCACCAACTCCACATTCACAGGCAACTTCAGCGCCACAGCCGTTTTCACATAGCCCTCAATGCAAAGGCTCTAGACGCAAATATTGGTGTGAGAGCTAATTCAATCAAGGAAACACTGCATGTTGGTGAAGGGCATATTGCAGAAGGATCAGCCGAGTGGTTCTTGTGGGAGAACAACTCCGTTTGGCTCACTAACTTCACACACCATCAGGCTTCCAAGCAGCTCTCAAGGAAACTCAGTTTTCGCACTCTATGCTTAGTGCTCTTTGAGTGCTTTATCTAGGAATGAACCTGGTAGAGCATCCCACACAAACGAATGCTCCACATGCGGGTTTCACATGCCACCAACTCCACATTCACAGGCAACTTCAGCGCCACAGCCGTTTTCAGATAGCCCTCAATGCAAAGGCTCTAGACGCAAATATTGGTGTGAGAGCTAATTCAATGAAGGAAACACTGCATGTTGGTGAAGGGCATATTGAAGAAGGATCAGCCGAGTGGTTCTTGTGGGAGAACATCTCCATTTGGCTCAGTAACTTCACACACCATCAGGCTTCCAAGCAGCTCTCAAGGAAACTCAGTTTTCACACTCTATGCTTAGTGCCCTTTTTGTGCCTAGGACTGAAATGAAGCTTGGTGAGCATCCCACACAAACGAATGCTCCACATGCGGGTTTCACATGCCACCAACTGCACATTCACAGGCAACTTCAGCGCCACAGCCGTTTTCACATAGCCCTCAATGCAAAGGCTCTTGACGCAAATATTGGTGTGAGAGCTTATTCAATCAAGGAAACACTGCATGTTGGTGAAGGGCATATTGAAGAAGGATCAGCCGAGTGGTTCTTGTGGGAGAACAACTCCATTTGGCTCACTAACTTCACACACCATCAGGCTTCCAAGCAGCTCTCAAGGAAACTCAGTTTTCACACTCTATGCCTAGTGCCCTTTGAGTGCATTATCTAGGAATGAACCTGGTAGAGCATCCCACACAAACGAATGCTCCACATGCGGGTTTCACATGCCACCAACTCCACATTCACAGGCAACTTCAGCGCCACAGCCGTTTTCAGATAGCCCTCAATGCAAAGGCTCTAGACGCAAATATTGGTGTGAGAGCTAATTCAATCAAGGAAACACTGCATGTTGGTGAAGGGCATATTGCAGAAGGATCAGTCGAGTAGTTCTTGTATGAGAACAACTCCATTTGGCTCACTAACTTCACGCACCATTAGGCTTCCAAGCAGCTCTCAAGGAAACTCAGTTTTCACACTCTATGCTTAGTGCCCTTTGAGTGCATTATCTAGGAATGAACCTGGTAGAGCATCCCACACAAACGAATGCTCCACATGCGGGTTTCACATGCCGCCAACTCCACATTCACAGGCAACTTCAGCGCCACAGCCGTTTTCAGATAGCCCTCAATGCAAAGGCTCTAGACGCAAATATTGGTGTGAGAGCTAATTCAATCAAGGAAACACTGCATGTTGGTGAAGGGCATATTGAAGAAGGATCAGCCGAGTGGTTCTTGTGGGAGAACAACTCCATTTGGCACACTAACTTCACACACCATCAGGCTTCCAAGCAGCTCTAAAGGAAACTCACTTTTCACACTCTATGCTTAGTGCCCTTTGAGTGCATTATCTAGGAATGAACCTGGTAGAGCATCCCACACAAACGAATGCTCCACATGCGGGTTTCACATGCCACCAACTCCACATTCACAGGCAACTTCAGCGCCACAGCCATTTTCAGATAGCCCTCAATGCAAAGGCTCTAGACGCAAATATTGGTGTGAGAGCTAATTCAATCAAGGAAACACTGCATGTTGGTGAAGGGCATATTGAAGAAGGATCAGCCGAGTGGTTCTTGTGGGAGAACAACTCCATTTGGCTCACTAACTTCACACACCATCAGGCTTTCAAGCAGCTCTCAAGGAAACTCACTTTTCACACTCTATGCTTAGTGCCCTTTGAGTGCCGAGGACTGAAATGAAGCTTGGTGAGCATCCCACACAAACGAATGCTCCACATGCGGGTTTCACATGCCACCAACTCCACATTCACAGGCAACTTCAGCGCCACAGCCGTTTTCAGATAGCCCTCAATGCAAAGGCTCTAGACGCAAATATTGGTGTGAGAGCTAATTCAATCAAGGAAACACTGCATGTTGGTGAAGGGCATATTGAAGAAGGATGAGCCGAGTGGTTCTTGTGGGAGAACAACTCCATTTGGCTCACTAACTTCACACACCATCAGGCTTCCAAGCAGCTCTCAAGGAAACTCACTTTTCACACTCTATGCTTAGTGCCCTTTGAGTGCATTATCTAGGAATGAACCTGGTAGAGCATCCCACACAAACGAATGCTCCACATGCGGGTTTCACATGCCACCAACTCCACATTCACAGGCAACTTCAGCGCCACAGCCGTTTTCAGATAGCCCTCAATGCAAAGGCTCTAGACGTAAATATTGGTGTGAGAGCTAATTCAATCAAGGAAACACTGCATGTTGGTGAAGGGCATATTGCAGAAGGATCAGCCGAGTGGTTCTTGTGGGAGAACAACTCCATTTGGCTCACTAACGTCACACACCATCAGGCTTCCAAGCAGCTCTCAAGGAAACTCAGTTTTCACACTCTATGCTTAGTGCCCTTTGAGTGCATTATCTAGGAATGAAGCTGGTAGAGCATCCCTCACAAACGAATGCTCCACATGCGGGTTTCACATGCCACCAACTCCACATTCACAGGCAACTTCAGCGCCACAGCCGTTTTCAGATAGCCCTCAATGCAAAGGCTCTAGACACAAATATTGGTGTGAGAGCTAATTCAATCAAGGAAACACTGCATGTTGGTGAAGGGCATATTGAAGAAGGATCAGCCGAGTGGTTTTTGTGGGAGAACAACTCCATTTGGCTCACTAACTGCACACACCATCAGGCTTCCAAGCAGCTCTCAAGGAAACTCAGTTTTCACACTCTATGCTTAGTGCCCTTTGAGTGCCTAGGACTTAAATGAAGCTTGGTGTGCATCCCACACAAATAAATGCTCCACATTCGGGTTTCATATGCCACCAACTCCACATTCACACGCAACTTCAGCGCCACAGCCGTTTTCAGATAGCTCTCAATGCAAAGGCTCTAGACGCAAATATTGGTGTGAGAGCTAATTCAATCAAGGAAACACTGCATGTTGGTGAAGGGCATATTGCAGAAGGATCAGCCGAGTGGTTCTTGTGGGAGAACTACTCCATTTGGCTCACTAACTTCACACACCATCAGGCTTCCAAGCAGCTCTCAAGGAATCTCAGTTTTCACACTCTATGCTTAGTGCCCTTTGAGTGCATTATCTAGGAATGAACCTGGTAGAGCATCCCACACATACGAATGCTCCACATGCGGGTTTCACATGCCACCAACTCCACATTCACAGGCAACTTCAGCGCCACAGCCGTTTTCAGATAGCCCTCAATGCAAAGGCTCTAGACGCAAATATTGGTGTGAGAGCTAATTCAATCAAGGAAACACTGCATGTTGGTGAAGGGCATATTGCAGAAGGATCAGCCGAGTGGTTCTTGTGGGAGAACAACTCCATTTGGCTCACTAACTTCACACACCATCAGGCTTCCAAGCAGCTCTCAAGGAAACTCAGTTTTCACACTCTATGCTTAGTGCCCTTTGAGTGCATTATCTAGGAATGAACCTGGTAGAGCATCCCACACAAACGAATGCTCCACATGCGGGTTTCACATGCCACCAACTCCACATTCACACGCAACTTCAGCGCCACAGCCGTTTTCAGATAGCCCTCAATGCAAAGGCTCTAGACGCAAATATTGGTGTGAGAGCTAATTCAATCAAGGAAACACTGCATGTTGGTGAAGGGCATATTGCAGAAGGATCAGCCGAGTGGTTCTTGTGGGAGAACATCTCCATTTGGCTCACTAACTTCACACACCATCAGGCTTCCAAGCAGCTCTCAAAGAAACTCAGTTTTCACACTCTATGCTTAGTGTCCTTTGAGTGCCTAGGACTGAAATGAAGCTTGGTGAGCATCCCACACAAACGAATACTCCACATACGGGTTTCACATGCCACCAACTCCACATTCACAGGCAACTTCAGCGCCACAGCCGTTTTCAGATAGCCCTCAATGCAAAGGCTCTAGACGCAAATATTGGTGTGAGAGCTAATTCAATCAAGGAAACACTGCATGTTGGCGAAGGGCATATTGAAGAAGGATCAGCCGAGTGGTTTTTGTGGGAGAACAACTCCATTTGGCTCACTAACTTCACACACCATCAGGCTTCCAAGCAGCTCTCAAGGAAACACTTTTCACACTCTATGCTTAGTGCCCTTTGAGTGCATTATCTAGGAATGAACCTGGTAGAGCATCCTACACAAACGAATGCTCCACATGCGGGTTTCACATGCCACCAACTCCACATTCACAGGCAACTTCAGCGCCACAGCCGTTTTCAGATAGCCCTCAATGCAAAGGCTCTAGACGCAAATATTGGTGTGAGAGCTAATTCAATCAAGGAAACACTGCATGTTGGTGAAGGGCATATTGCAGAAGGATCAGCCGAGTGGTTCTTGTGGGAGAACAACTCCATTTGGCTCACTAACTTCACACACCATCAGGCTTCCAAGCAGCTCTCAAGGAAACTCAGTTTTCACACTCTATGCTTAGTGCCCTTTGAGTGCATTATCTAGGAATGAAGCTGGTAGAGCATCCCACACAAACGAATGCTCCACATGCGGGTTTCACATGCCACCAACTCCACATTCACAGGCAACTTCAGCGCCACAGCCGTTTTCAGATAGGCCTCAATGCAAAGGCTCTAGACGCAAATATTGGTGTGAGAGCTAATTCAATCAAGGAAACACTGCATGTTGGTGAAGGGCATATTGCAGAAGGATCAGCCGAGTGGTTCTTGTGGGAGAACAACTCCATTTGGCTCACTAACTTCACACACCATCAGGCTTCCAAGCAGCTCTCAAGGAAACTCACTTTTCACACTCTATGCTTAGTGCCCTTTGAGTGCATTATCTAGGAATGAACCTGGTAGAGCATCCCACACAAACGAATGGTCCACATGCGGGTTTCACATGCCACCAACTCCACATTCACAGGCAACTTCAGCGCCACAGCCGTTTTCAGATAGCCCTCAATGCAAAGGCTCTAGACGCAAATATTGGTGTGAGAGCTAATTCAATCAAGGAAACACTGCATGTTGGTGAAGGGCATATTGCAGAAGGATCAGCTGAGTGGTTCTTGTGGGAGAACAACTCCATTTGGCTCACTAACTTCACACACCATCAGGCCTCCAAGCAGCTCTCAAGGAAACTCAGTTTTCACACTCTATGCTTAGTGCCCTTTGAGTGCATTATCTAGGAATGAACCTGGTAGAGCATCCCACACAAACGAATGCTCCACATGCGGGTTTCACATGCCACCAACTCCACATTCACAGGCAACTTCAGCGCCACAGCCGTTTTCAGATAGCCCTCAATGCAAAGGCTCTAGACGCAAATATTGGTGTGAGAGCTAATTCAATGAAGGAAACACTGCATGTTGGTGAAGGGCATATTGCAGAAGGATCAGTCGAGTAGTTCTTGTATGAGAACAACTCCATTTGGCTCACTAACTTCACGCACCATTAGGCTTCCAAGCAGCTCTCAAGGAAACTCAGTTTTCACACTCTATGCTTAGTGCCCTTTGAGTGCATTATCTAGGAATGAACCTGGTAGAGCATCCCACACAAACGAATGCTCCACATGCGGGTTTCACATGCCGCCAACTCCACATTCACAGGCAACTTCAGCGCCACAGCCGTTTTCAGATAGCCCTCAATGCAAAGGCTCTAGACGCAAATATTGGTGTGAGAGCTAATTCAATCAAGGAAACACTGCATGTTGGTGAAGGGCATATTGAAGAAGGATCAGCCGAGTGGTTCTTGTGGGAGAACAACTCCATTTGGCACACTAACTTCACACACCATCAAGCTTCCAAGCAGCTCTAAAGGAAACTCACTTTTCACACTCTATGCTTAGTGCCCTTTGAGTGCATTATCTAGGAATGAACCTGGTAGAGCATCCCACACAAACGAATGCTCCACATGCGGGTTTCACATGCCACCAACTCCACATTCACAGGCAACTTCAGCGCCACAGCCATTTTCAGATAGCCCTCAATGCAAAGGCTCTAGACGCAAATATTGGTGTGAGAGCTAATTCAATCAAGGAAACACTGCATGTTGGTGAAGGGCATATTGAAGAAGGATCAGCCGAGTGGTTCTTGTGGGAGAACAACTCCATTTGGCTCACTAACTTCACACACCATCAGGCTTTCAAGCAGCTCTCAAGGAAACTCACTTTTCACACTCTA